>NC_044977.1:8147373-8453444 GCF_008728515.1 Papio anubis
ATTTATCTGAGCCTAGCACGGAATTAAAACAAGTTACCAGGTTTTACATTAAAGTTAAAAGTTGCTAAAAGTTACCATTATAAAACTCAGATGAGACTACTGAAAATTGATTTACATGCAAGGTGTGTAAGAACAGTAAAATGTGTTTGTGGTAAAAGATGATAAAAAGACATGGTAATGTAAATCTTGCCTAGGAATAAAGGATTATTTTGAAACCAATATAAGGGTGAAATTTGGCCTTCTCTCCCTTGCACAATATTTTCATGAAATAGTGAAGGATAATGAAAGGTTTTTTCATTTGCATTGCAAATAGACTGCCAAGGGGAGGAAAGAGAAGACAGAAGACCAAGTGTTGGAAAGCTGTCTTCCCTCTTAATGAGTAAAGGTTTTTGCCCTCTTTTAAAATTTTTGAGTCATTATTTTGGCAAAATAAATAATTTATGATAATCTGGATTTGCATTTAATAATATCAAGTGTTTTAAACCTCTAACATTTAACAGGTTTCCCAAAATCAAACTTCAGTTTCAAAATTGTCTACAGAGTGTCCCTGAAGCATCCAGAAGAGAGGTAAACAGGATTATTTAACATGTTAAGGTATGTGGCATTGCCAAAATTATGTTTAATCTTCTTCAGGTTATATTTTAGTGAATAATATTAATGTACATTTCAAAATCATATGGGATGTCTAAAATTCTAATGTCTGAGTATATGCTATCAATCATAATTAAGGTTATTGTGTTAAGCTATTGTAAAACACTAAAATAACCAAGTTTATTTGTCAATCATATCTTTAACTGTAACTACCCTGGATATTTCATCATCCAAAGATGATTATGGTATTGTTTTAGTCCCCTACAAAATATGGTTTATAATCAGCTATAGGACTTTGACAGGTGCTATAACATGTAGGTTTCTGATAACTTTGGAAATTGTGACATGGGAGTAAAGGAAAATGTACAGGAATCATGAAGAGTTGAAATATTCCTGAATATCATATAGGAGTTAACTGCATGAACTAAACTGATAGAAGTCTAAAGTAATCTTTGTTCAGTCTGCTTGAAACGTTGCTTATCTTTGTTTTTTTCTTCAGAGTCAAGGAAATTTTTAAGTTATCTACTTTTAACAACTGAGTAAAGTAGACTCCTGTAAACAAAATTTGGAGTATATTTGTTTCTCTCTGCCTTGTTCCTCTACAGTTTTGATGCTTAACTTATGGCAATGTAGTTATTTGCATCAGTGCAATGAGAATCCATTTTATTTCACAACAGGACACAATTGGAAAAACTGGTTGTTTGACCAAGGCTGTGGCTGGATGGATGTGTTTCCCTTTATGGAAATCAAGCTTGACTTGCAAAGCCAATAAAAGCCCATTGAGAGAACTAGCTTCATATCATGTCTACACAGTCTCTGTACAGAATTTCTAACCTGTGCTGAGTGAAGAATGTCACTTTTTAACAGACTCAGGAACCTCACGTTCTTGGAAACTCAAAAAATAATAATATTAATAAAAAATAAAGGCATTCATCCAACTCATAGGTATTCGACAGTACAAACCCATGTCTGGGCTTGGCTTTAAAAAGTCTTATCTGAGATTCCTTGTGGTACCCAGTTCCATCAAAGCCAATTTTAAAAACCTATGTAAAAATAATTATTCTTGCTGCACTTTATGCAAATAATCAGGTCAAGGATAAGACTCACTTTTATTTTGCAAACAACTCAGTCCTACATGGTTTGTATTCAAGAAAAATGACGACTGAAGAGAAAAAAAAATTATGTTTCAAAACTTATCTCATGCTTGTCATTAAATTTTAATCTCATTAGTTGTTTTTAAGTCCTTGCCTACCTGTTAAACTAACTCTGCTTATTTCTGTAAACCTACCAGCGATCTCCAGTTGTAGTTCAGAAGAGGCAAAAAGGGATGGGTAATGTAAAAACCTCTACCAATATTCTAGTTTTGGGCAATTATCTTGCAAATCCTTTGATGTGATGAGAGTATATATCGTGCCCATAACTCAAAGATTTCTTTGTTTAGGAAATAGAACAAAGATAGCTAACCAAAGCCAAGTCCCATGCACCCAAATCTTAACAGCAATAACTGTAGTCACCAGTTATCTGGGCATGTCGACAGCCTTGGGATTTTCAGGCTGTCCTTACCTCCCCCTTGTTTCATTTTAATACATTTCCTTTAATAACCCAAATTGCTTTTCCTTGCCTAAAGGCTATCAACGTCCAAATGGTGATGCACATGTAACCATACATGGGTGTGCCTTTCTTCCAAGGACACTTAAACCAACCCTAGGATGAAGCCTAGCTGCTGTTCCCCTACACCACATCCCTCTCCAGCAGGAATTAGCTAGAATGTAATCCCATTGTGCCTAACAGCAGTTGGGGTCTCCACTCCTGAGGTGGGAAATGAGGAGGAGAAAGGAAAAAAACTTGGTCAGGAAGGCAGTTAGCGTGGGTCCTCTGTTGAATTCTTTCAAACAAAAGAACAGCCTGCAGGCACAAAAAAGGAAACTTACACAGGAAGTCTTGCCTAAGATGTGCCCACAGACACAAAAATGAAAAGGGCAACTCAGGTGACTTGCCCAGACATGCCCACAATAAAAAATTCCATCCTCCGACACGTGCACAGTAAGGGGAACAAAGCAATATAGAGTAACTCAAGCGAAGGGCCCACATGCACATTAGGAGGACAGGGTGGAGTTACCAGAAATGTGTGCCTTATGCAAATGAGATGTCCAGCCCTCATTGATTTCATATAAAAGCCTGTGCATTCAACTGTGAAAAATGCAATCCTTTCCTGGACTCCTCCCTGCTGCAGAGAGCTGTCCTCTTTCTTTCACCTATTAAACTTCTGCTTCTGCTCTGATATCACCCCTGGTGTGTCTGCCTCCTTGATTTCCTCAGCCATGAGACTAAGAACTTCGGGTGTCACCCCAGGCAATGAGGCCATTTCATTCCGATGAGGCTTCAGATGGAACTGAGGAACACAGTATTGGAAACTGGAGTAAATGCCATCCTTGTTATAAATTGGTAAATACGTTGCCTGAATTGTGGATGCTCAAGGGCTTTGTGGAAGGCCAAATTTGAGAGTGAAAAACTAGGATGTCTGGCAGAAGAAATTTCTAAGCAAATTATAGGAGATACAGAGTTACTTCTGGCTGCTTATACTGAGATTCAGGAGCAAAAGAATAGCTTAGAACAATTTCTAAATAAAAAGGGAAGCAGAGTGGAGAGATTTGAAAAAGTTTCAGCCTAGCCATGTAAAGGGTAAAATGAAGTGTCTTTAGGAGAGGAAACCAAGCATGTGGTATGGATAGAGAAGAAGCAGGGGCAATTCCACAAGACACTGGAAAATGGAACCTAAAGGCATTTTAGAGATCTTTAAGGCTGCTGCTCTCATCACAGGCCCTGAGGCCTATGATTGCATAATGGTTTCAGGGGACAAGCCTAGGGCACTATCCATGGGCTCACTACCCAGAGCTGCCTCAGTTCTCTGCTCCTGGAACCCCACACTCCAGCACAGCACCCAGTGGCTGCTCCAGCCATGACACAGCCCGAGGTGTGGCTCACGCTGCAGCTCTGTAAAGCAGATCATAAACCTTAGTGGTATTCACCATGTGCTAATGCTGCAAGTGTGCAGAAAGCAAGAGCTGTGGAGGCTTAGCAGCCTATACCCAGATTTCAAAAGACGTCATCAAAATAATAGGGGTACAGGGAAGAGACGTGTAGGGACGGAAGCACTGCAGAGAGTGCCTGCTAGAGCAATGCTGAACATAAATGTAATGTGGGAACCGCTGTAGAGTTTGTATTAAGACAAAATCCAGTGGAGACTTGGGAGCAGGAAAGCCATCAAGAATCCAAAGCTGTAGAGCAGCCAGTATCCAGTACCAGCCTGGAAGAGCTGAGCGGACTGAGGCCAGCACATTTAAATGAGTAGGAATACCCAAGACTTTGAGGGCCCTGGGACAGGGTGCTTCCGACTTGTTTTAAAACTGGTACCCCTTTCTTCTTGCCTTTTTCTCCCTCTTGGAATGGAAAACAACCCTATCCTTTTCCTATTACTGTATCTTGCAATCTAGATACATTATTTTGATTTCAGAGATTCACAGATGAGTCTTTGACTTCTGAGTTGGTGCTAGAATATGTTAAGACTTTGACTTTATGGAGAGGGAATGAATGTGGGAAAGACATGAGCTTTGGGGAGCAAAGGGTGGAATGTGGTGGTTTAACGTCCACTCCATAGTTCATATTGAAACTTAACTTCCAATGTGACAGTCTTTATGAGGTGATTGGATCATGAGGGCTCTACTTTCATGAGTAGATTGAGCTATTTAATGGATTAGTCTATTAGTGGGTTAATGGACTAATGAGTTACCATGGGAGTGCAGTGTGTGACCTTATAAGAAGAGGAAGAAGGATCCAAGCTAAGCTAGCATGGTAGCACACTCAGCCCTGAGCTAGCACTGTATCATGTTAATATGCTTAGCGGCCTTGCAATATCACGCCCTGCACAGCCTCAGGATGCAGCAGAGTCCCCACCAGTAAGAATGCTCTCTCCAGATGCACCCCCTGGACTTCGAACTTCCCGGCCTCTGTAAATGTAAGAAACCAATTTCTTTCGTTATAAACTACCCTGTTTCAGGAATTTGGTTATAAGCAACAGAAAACAAAGTCATCCATTTATGGATATTCAATTGTTCTACCACCAGCTGTTTAAAAATATTATCAATTCTTAACTGAAATGCTTTTGCATTTATGCCAAGAATGAACTCACCTATGTGAAGTAAACCGTCACCAGAAAATGATGAAGAAAGTGGGCCCCAGCAGTATCTTGCCGCCTGTCTACCTGTAGAGGTCTTCAGCCAGAGCACTGGTTGTTCCACCTGGTCCTGGTGACTATGAGAGAGGAGAAGCCTTCTCTCTAGGGAATGCTGGGTGAATTCCTAAGGGAAGAAAGACAGAACAGAATATTTGGTTCAGCAACAACAGAAGAAGCTACTGAAGCAGCTTAAAGTTACATAATGCCCAGGAAAAAAATTGACTTGTACAAACTAAATTTGGAGGTGATAAAGCATTGGATAGCAAAATGAATACAATAAATTTCTAAATTTGAAAATGATACTGTGGTTGAATTTATATTCAACCAGTTGTGGGTGAAGGCTCCAAATTCCAAAATAATGCAAATCAATCTGACTGGATTTTTGTAATTAAAATGCTAGAAAATTTATTGGAGAACTATATCTAGTGCTGTTACATACACAAAAAAAATATGTCTGGGATCCATTTTACTTTCAAAGAAATCAAAGAAAAATAAATAAAACAGGTATAGATTGACCAAGACATTTGGCATCTATGAAAAAGCATGAAGAAGACAAACATAAGACAAAAAAGGAAAAGAAGGAAAGCAGCAATTAAAAAATAAAACAGTTCTAGAAGCCTAAGAAGATACTAATCCAGATTGTCTTCCCCTATCAGACCGTCTTTCCATGTCAGGAAACAGAGACAGGGCATTTACTCTTGATCTTCTTTCCACAGAATCAAGAGCTGGAGAGCCCTTTTTTTTTTTTTTTTTTTTTTTAAATTTTTAAATTTTTTATTTTTTCCTAAAGAGGAGAAATCCAGCATACTCAAAACCTGCATTGAAAGTGAAAACAAAATTTGGTACAAAAAACTACCTTTATTAGTGATATTCTAAAGGTTTCCAAACCTAAACCTGTGTCAGAGTATAGAGAATGTTCTCTTGGAATAAAATTGAAACAGAAAATAACAACAAAAAAATTATTCAGTCATGTTCCAAATCGGGGTTCCAGATATATTGTAGCTGTTTTTTTTTTTTTTTCTTTTTCATACTCACCTGCACCAGGGCCATTGATTTTAATGAAGATCACATCAGCCTAAGAGGTGACCTAGTTCAAGAAGATGGCAATTCTTCAAAAGATAACTTTACCAAAGACAAATGTTTCCTGTCGGACGCATAAAATATGGAGATCTTCAGTGAGACGTCAATATCCTTACCTGGAAGTAGTTCATTGTTCTCCACATCTCTTCCAGGTCATCCCCAAATAAACCTTCCAAGAAAAAATCTACTCCAGGAAAAGTTAGCAGATTATCTTCTTCAGCAAGTCCTCAAAGGTAAATGTACTAGCTGTTACCTCCAGCAACTCCCTTACCCAAAACTCCTCATGCCTCAATACCATACTTTTAAAGTGTCTCTTAAGTGAAGGAAATCACGGTCTGCACAGCAGAAATTCAAGATCTCCCACTCTTCACCTCTCAGAGAAGCTTCCCAGTCCCCCAGGAGTATTTGCCTTCTTTATTATCAAAATATTAGAGAGATCCTTTTCTAAGCTGATTCACCCAGGAGGCCTTATCATCATAACAAGCAAATGACATGCGCCATCACTACAAGCTGGAGCTTCTCAGATCACCTTAAGCCCCTTCCTCTTTCTTCCCCACTCGACTCCTCTCCTAAGAGGAGCAGCAGCAGCATCTGACTCCGGAACCCAAAAAGACAAAAACAAAACAGCCTCCGCAAGGTCTCAGTCCATAAGGAGAGCCTCATACTCTATATCTATTTAAGGATTTTATGATTCATCAACCAGAAGACAAAGCAAAGCAATCTTCAGCCCTGTTTAGTCTAAGTCACCCATTAGCAGCTATACGGTAGTTTTTACTGTATCAGTGAGAAAGGCTGAAAGCCCAACTCCAAGCCTACCGCTACCAGAGAATTTGAACCACAACCAAAGTTTAAAGAAACAAAATTTTTAAAAAGGCAAGACATTTTTAATAAAGGATAAGAAGCACACAAAAAGGAACAACAAACTCAAGGAAGAAAGGCCGTGAGCTGCATCCCCTGCATTCATTGCCTGTCCCACAACCACATCAGTGCAGGAAGAACCAGAGACAGAGATAGAGCCCAAAGGGAGATTGTAAGTTTCCTGAGTCCTTACCAAAAGCACAAGCCTGTACAGCAGGCAGAACTGTGAGTCAATTCAACCTTTTTTCTTTATAAAGTACCCACTATCTGGTATGTGTTTATAGCAGTATGAGAATGGACTAATGCATTTTCCCTTCTCCTTGTTCTTTCTTTTGGAAAGGGAGATAACAAAATTGGTTTCATAAAGAATCTCAAGAATGACCTTTCAGTTCTATATAATTTTGTTTAAAAAATTACACAAACTGATCATATTTGTGTGGGTCTATTTCTGAACACTCAATCTTCTATTCCATTGCCTTTGTCCTTTCACTAGTACCACATTGTCTTGATTACTGTAACATTCACAGTAGGCTTTGAAATCAGGTAGTGTGAGTCCTCCAACTTTGTTTTTTATTTACAAAATTGTTTTGGATATTTCTTTGTTTTTCTACAGAAATGTAAGAAATATCTTGTAAATAGTTACAAAAATTATCATGTTTTTATTGGTTTTTCTTTGAATCTACATATCACTTTGAGGATAATTGAAATTTCCAACACATATATATGGCATATCTATCTGTTTACATACAGAAGATATAACACCTAGAAGATGAAGAAATATTTCCCATATAATTTTAAGAGATCCTCATTATTTTAATACCAAAACCAGATCAAGATATTACAAGAAATAAAACGACAGTCAGCCCTTTTAAACATAAGACATCTGGGTATGTTTTCTGTAAGAGAAAATGTTAAACTATATATTCAATTTATGTTATAATTGGGGGAATATTGATATTATCAGTTTCTTTTTGAGTGATTTGCTCAATGTTAACGTCTATTTTTAATTTTAATAAGTAATTATATTGCTTTTCAAGAAAGCTATTATAAATTACTCCTTCAAATGCCATGTATGACAGTTTGCTTTTCCTACAGTGCTAGAGAAGCAGTACTATTCACAGTTTTTAATGTTTACTAAACTTATATTGGTAACCATTATCTCATTTGTACTTTAACTTATAATTGCATGGTGAAATGTGACTAAGTATATTTGTTACTACTCATATTTATTATTATTTTGAATTTACAGTTTTATAACTTGCCTAATCAAGTATTTAAACAAATTTTCACTATATGTATTTACCAATGACACAAGGATCATGGGCTTTATTTGCCTTTTGTAGATGTATGTGTTTGTTTTGTTTGACTAGGTGTGGGGAGGTTGTGAATCGTGGTATAGAAACCTCATTAAGTAGTGATCAGCATACTAAAGCACAGAGACCAAATCGGGCCTATATTTCGTTTTATGAAACATAGCCATGCTCATTTCTCCATGTATTATCTATAGCTAATTTTGCACTGTAACAGCAGAATTGAGCAGAGTTGAGTATTTTCAAAAAAGATTATATGACCCACAAAACCAAAAATAATTACTATCTAGCTGTTTACAGGAAAAGTTTACTGACCCATGTAACAGATCATAGATAATAGGATTTAGAACTGAAAGGAATAAAACACACAATTTAATTCCTTATTTGCAGATAAGGAGACAGAATAAAATCATGGAATAATTGGCCTAAATAAATGCATCTAGATACTGTTACCAAAAATAAGAAATCTGACCTCTTCAGTTTTGTTTCATTATTTTTCTACTCTGCTCATGTTTATCTTCATCTTCAAAATCAGTAGATATGGGCATTTATTATAGAAACTTAATTAAAAAAAAAAAAACCTCTGGTGAAGAGCTATTAAGCAGATTATCAATATTTTTACCACAACAGGATCTTGCTTGAATCAGAAATGATGTTTTATAAGATTGATTAGCAAGTTCTTGAAAATATGATCAATATGAATATGTCATGTCAACCATCACCTGAGTAGAATCAATATCTAAAAAGAGAGCTAATCTTTGCAGAAGGTAAAGGTTTTTCCATTATAATGTTGGACAGTGCTTAAAATTATTTCAGCATTCAACTCACATAGCCTAAGTATTTAGATTATAAATAGATATTAGGGCAGTAATATAGTTATATATTAATATTAAGAAATCAGATCTAATAATAAAAATGAGCATAGCTAAAGATTGTTAGGAAATGACATCATCCCTATGACCTTATCATTCTTCAAACATCCTACTATGAATTCTTTTGTTTTCCATCGTGAACTTTGTATACAGATAAGCAGTTTTTAGTGAACTTCTCTGATTTAAGATAATTGAATGTATTAGTTTGTGGGTTATCATGACAAATACCACACACTGGAGGCTTTAACAACAGAAATTTATATTTTCTCAGTTTGAAGACCGGAAGCCTGAGATCCAGGTGTTGGCAGTTTATCTCATTCTGAGGCCTCTCTCTTGGCTTGTGGATGTGTGTCTTTTCCCTTTGTCTTCATATCATCTTTTCTCTGCATGTGTGTCCAAATTTCCACTTCTTTTAAGGTTATTAGACATATTGGATTAGGGCCCACAAACATAACCTCATTTTACCTTAATTATCGGTTTAAACATCCTGTCTCTAAATCCAGTCACCTTTTGAAGTATTGGAGATTAGGACTTCAACATATGCCTTTGGGGGGTGGGGAACAGTTCTGCCCATATTGGTATACTGCCCTAATATTGTCCCATATTATTCATCGGCATAGTGTTTAAACTGTATTCATGATGGAAATTGAGAAGTTATTGTTGTAACTTGATGTTTTATCCTGTGAACATGGTGATTCAAGCTGGGCATGGTGCATTATGCCTGTAATCCCAGCGCTTTGGGAGGCCGAGGTGAAGCAGGACATCTCCCTGACCGCTTTGTGGGTGAGAACTGGAATGTGAGCGCTGGAACTAGCTAACAACGTCGGCACCAGAGAGAGAACTCCACTCAATCAAACCCGCTGTGCTTACCCCTCACAGGAGAAAGCATACATGTGAGCTGGTGTAGGAGCTGGGGTGCGGGCTTTTCGGCTCTGGCAGGAACAAACTCCATACTGGCCCTGCATTAAGATCTAGCAGGGTGCATGTGACCCCTGGAGTCCCAGAAGGAGTGTTACAGTCAGTGCTGTTCTCTTTTAGCTTTGCTATCTGCAAATGGCAGTGTTGACAGCTCAGTGTAGGGTCAGCGTGACAGCCTTCTGCGCCTGCCCCTGAGTTATTGTCTGGCATCCAGGAGGAATGAAGTCGCACAAACGAATTTGAAGGATGGTATATGCAAGGGATTTTATTGCTGATGAACGTGGCTCTCAGCAGGAAGGGAAGCTGTAAAGGGGGTGTAGCAGGAAGATGATCTTCCCCTGGAGTCCAGCCATCCCTGACTAGACTCCTCTCTGAAACTATGCCAATAAGTTAAGTTGTCCCTGTGAAATAAAGCCACTGCTCTCCAACTACAGTCTCCAACACACAGCTGCTTCTCTCTCCTCTTCTGGTGGAACCCGGGGGTTTTATATCCACAGGATGGGAGTGGGGTGGACCATCAGTGGTTTTGGAAAAGGCAAAATTTGAGCAGGAAAACAAGAATGTATGTTCTCAATTTGGGCCATGGTTCCAGAAATTCTGCCCAGAATTCCCCTGCCTTCTGTCCCTATCAGAGGCAGACAGATCGCTCAAACCCAGAAATTTGAGACCAGCCTGGTCAACATGGCCACACCTTGTCTCCACAAAAAAATACAACAATTGTCTGGGTGTAGTGTCATGCATCTGTGGCTCCAGCTACTCAGGAGACTGAGGTGAGAGGATCACCTGAGTACTGGTAGGTCCTGGTTGCAAAGAGCTGTGCTTACATCACTGCACTACTGCAACCTGGGTGACAGAGAAGACCTCATTTAAAAAAAAAAAAAAAAAAAAAAGACCATAAAAAGACCGTTCAGATACATTAAGTATTTACATGACATAGAATAAAAATGAAGAAAAATGTAACTGGAGGGATGTTTTACAAATCTAAACTTTAGGATATGGAGAAAAATAGTGATGCTTTTGATAGTTAAAAAGAAGCTAGAATGGGAAAGCTAAGATCTACTTAGGTAATTAAAGTATAAACTCTAAGTCCTGTTTATACTAAAGTGATCTACTAGGAAGAAAATGATTGAATTTTTTTTTGTTTGATATATGATCCTTAAAATGGTCATTGGGTTTGAGCTTGCCAATTCTAAAATGACTTTGATTTGGGATTTGGGATTCCTTTCTCATTACACATTTTGTTGTTTTTCTCTTTCATTGATTTAAATCCACCATGATCATAGTTTGTCACTCAAATTCACAAAAAAAGAAAAGAAATAAATATAGTCATATTTATTCATATATCAAAAGAAATCATTTATTTCACAGGCCTAAGTTTATCTGGAAATACAATTTCAGATCTACTGTTAGTTACAATATTTATGTACTAGTTTTCCTATTAGTATTTCTCAGTTGCCCAGTCATTTTTCTAATTGGTCATTGACTTTGCTGACTTTGTTATTCCTTATAGGCAACATCAATGTTTAGTAATAATGATAACAATAATAATAAACAGTGTCCATATTTTTAGCACAGTAATCAATGTTTCTATTTTTAAACCATAAAACATTCAAGAAGGTTTTCAAATGACACATTCGACACTCATAATCCAAAAATAAAATTTGATTCATTACACAGGACCAATAACATTGCTGCTAAATGTCCCTACTGAAATGTAGACACCTGAAAAGTCAATGTAACTTTATTTTGAGGACTCCTATAAAATTCTCACTGAAGATCTCTAATTATTATTGATAATATTTTTTACTTTATAAACTGGAAACCAAATGGGATCAAGTGACTTGTTCAAATGCACGTAGAAGAGGCAAGTAAAATAATTACCTGATTTATTTTACATTTTAATTGCATGACATCAATGTGGTAAATCAGTGGAGACACATATCTTCAAATTATTAGTTTGAAAATTATGCTTGTATTATTTCAACAAAAGAAATATATTCCATTATGGACAAGACAAACACCCATACTTGCTCACTTGTACAGAATTTCTAAGGTTCAGTTGAATTTCATACTAAATTTAGTACAAATAACTTATTTTTAAATTTTATTTAAATAAAATAAAACTATTCATACATAAAATAATTAAATGTTTTTATAATGGTGCAGTTTACATCATCACATTTATGCATACTTATATTTTTGACCTGATTATTATTATAAGCCTTTCTTTTATAGGAAATAAAGAAAAATGTTTATGAAGGACTCTTAATGATGTTTCCTCTATACCACCTTCATGGTTTTTAGCTACTATATTTAGATTATTTCAACTACAGCTTAAATCCCTGCAGCTATCTGTAGCATTCGGAAGCCTTGTTTTCATATGAAAAGGCATTTCTGAGTACAGACAATAATATTTTCAAGTTTTAAGGCTGCTGTTAACATTTGCTCCTACTGAGGATCAACTGCCACGAGCTGCAAAGAAATCACCAACTCCAAACCTCCTGCTAAGTAGAAAATCCAAAATGGCAGAAGGAAATGTTTTGTCTCCTAAGATAAATTGTGAAGACCTTAACTGCTTGAAAATCTTACCTTGTACAGGGCAACATAAGAAAACACCAAGAATAGAAAATACAGCCAAGTAAACAAAGAGCAATCCTCAAATACAATTCAAAATGGGAAGTCATAGAGAGCTGTAGTCATAAAGGTAAGGTGAAGAAAACCATGACAATCTTCTTTTCAAATTAAATAACTACCTTCAGAAATATAATAGGATCTTAATTTTACAATATCAAATTTAAGCACTTTCTAATAAGCAAAGTTTTCATATAATAAGGCTTTTTTTCTAGTCTGGTTTTCAAAGAGAGTTTAGCCCTTTTGCTGCATAATGTGTCCTTTTATAATCATTATTATATGACAACTGTAAGTTATATACTTACAAGAAAACAAGTTTCTGCATGTGTACTACATAACAATCTATTTTATATGCATACCTTAATACATACATAGAGAATTCTGATAAATTATTATTAAAACATTAATGATAATAATATGACTAACATAAACTTTCATATTTATATTTTTGCAAATTGACATTTGTTTTATCATACTGACATTTTTATAACATAAATAAGCAAAAAAATCTATTATATAATGATTCCTTAATATAGATTTTCAATCCTGATATAATTCTAAATTTCAGATTCATACATTCTTCTTTATATTGAAAATCTATGTTTAGAATTGTAAGTAGCATCTCAAACAACATTACAAAGCAGACCGCCTGACTTCTACCATCAAACTTGTTTCTTTCCCAATATCTGCCTCTCTCAGTAAGTGCTTAGCAATTCCAATTTTCCAGTCTATCAGACAAAATATCTTGCAGTCATCTTTGATTCCACCTTTTAGCAAGTACCTTAATTCCATTCTTGTCAACTTTATCATAAAGATATGCTTTGAATCATATCCATTTTCACCATTCTTCCTCACCTAGGCTGTGGGCATCTTAGGCTAAGCTCCCAGCATGTTTGATGTTGGCCTACATGTTTGAACTGGTCTCCTTGTTCTTACACTTATTCTTTTATGGTCTGTATACAACAATGCAGAGTTAACTTTTGAAAATACAGGTCGATTTTTGGCATCCTCTGTTCAAAATCATCAGAAATTTTTTATATTGTTAAAATTTCAAATTCTTATTATAATATGCGGAGGCTACCCAATGTCAATTTACACCCATTCAACTTTTTTTTTCAGTAATAGAATTTTGATTTTATTTGAAGTGACATAGTGATTATCCCCAGCATTACATTCCCTATTATGCCTTATATAGAGAGGAAAGATAGAAGCTGACAAGATAGAACCAGAAATTTTTGCATGGTGCTTTCAGGAATGTTCTACAATGGTAGCAAGTCCAAGTGGCACTCCTATTTTGTCCTTGCTCTTTTCTCTTTTCAGCATTCTAAAATGAAGTGTGTCATTTAAACTTGGCAGCTATCTTAGAAGTAAGTGGATAGGGACCACACCCTATGGAGGCTGTAAAATAGAATGACCCTGAGTATTTAATGAAAAACTGGAGCCATCATAACAGCCCTGGACCTCTTATGTGATAAAGTTTTAAAATATATATATTTAAAAGAAAAGTTGTTATTCGCGTTTTCTATTGCATGCACCTAAACAGTCTCTAATGGTTAGATGCGTTCTTTAGAGTGCTAGATTTACCTGCACCTAGTTCAGTTACCTGCCTGTATTAATTTGCTCAACTGCTTTACAAAGTATCAGAAAACTGGGTAGATTTAAACAACAGAAACTTGTCTAACAATTCTGCAGGCTGGAGTCTGAAATCACGGTATCAACAGCGCGGTGGTTCCTCTGAGACTCTGGGGCAGAGGAGAAGGCAATGTGAACGCAGAGGCAAGAGGCTGGAGCAGTGTGGCTGGAAACCAAGAAGCTGAAAGAAATAAGGAAGAATTCTCTACTCGTGCCTCCAGAGGGAGCGTGGCCCTGTTGAAACTTTGATCTAAGACTCTGGCCACTAAAACCCTGAGAGAATAAATTTTTGTTATTTTAAGGCACCCAGTCTGAAGGAATTTGCTACAGTACCCTCAGGAAGCTAACACTGAGCCTTTACATCAGGAGTTCCCTTTTCTTACCTATCTCCTATGTATTTTGCTGCTTAACTATGTTCACATCTCACAGGCACTGTTTTATCACTACAGATTTCATCACCTAACACATCACATATCTCTGTGTTATTTTGAGTCTGCCCCACTCACTAGAATTAAAGAACCATGAAAGCTAGAACTTTCATATCAGCAGCTTGCTGGAGGTTATTTACGTTAGAGTAGACACAATAAATATGTGATTGATCTAATGTGACTAATTAAAAACTAATAAGTATTGATTGAACTAATGGAGTACTGTAAACAATAAGCTGACCTTTAAATTTTGTGCTTTTAATTGATACAATTTGAATCATTAGAAAAGACAAGTCATGTGTTTCATAATTACATCTCAATTATGCTTTATAATGCTAGGGAATGTTATCATCAATCATATCAAAAAGATAGGGAGGTAAGAACACTACATTCTATTTATATTTTCACTTTCTAAGAAGCAGTTTCTTCAATCCCCTCTTTAGTAGAAAGAAATATTGAATTCAGGCAAACACATTTTTGAAAACATCGAGCACATGGAATTTTTAATAAACAAAATAATGCTTATGAAACACATCAGCTATTGTTTTTCCATATAAACAAATACACAAAAATAAACCTATTCACATCAATGATGTTATTTACGATATATACATGTCCCTTCCTTTGCAGTCTCATTGATTTATCAGCTAAGTTTCGATACTTGAAATGACCTTGAGACCTAACTTGGCAAAGAGTAGATAAAAGAGGAACGTCCAGAGAAAGGCGAGTTGTCAGCCAAAACGCTTCTAGTATCCTAAAAACAGGGCATCAGGAGAATAATCTTCTGAAAAAAGAATAATCTGAATAAACACTATTGAGCAGTTACATACATCTGTGGCAAGTGTATTTAATACATTCAAGAAAGTAAGATGCTTATTCTAAGGTGATGGATATCTAAAAATAAAGTAAATATTCTAAAATAATCCTGGCAAATATACTTACAACTAAGGTGATTAATAACATTATTGCCTTTGGCTTTTATATTACCCTATGGATCTATTTATTAGAATTTAAATTTAAATCAGAGAGGTTGATGTTGAGGTAGCTTAGCAAAATTTTGTGGGAAATAAGAAAGAAATTAGGTGTTAAGAAGCAAGCCTATAATATTCCTCTCTACTTCTAATAAAATGTAAACTGTATTACAAGAAATGTAGAAGTTAATTTTAAAAAGTTTTAAGTAAACAACTAAAATTATATACTGATGGTGTCAAAATACTGCCATATTCCCTGAGGCTTCCTCTTCTTTTTCTTAAGAAAAATAAGTTGTTTTATTTTTTGAAGTTTCCACATATATATCCCACAAGAATCCTCTTTTTAAAACAGAGTTTTACACATTTTATGAAGTTGTATGTATGTGGGTGCCTCTGAGTCTCTGCATGCTATGAGATTTCGGGCGAAAATGACTTCTTGTTCATTTTTTAAAGTATTTTAAGATGATTTTAATATAAAAAATTCACTTATGACTTTACAATTATCTTACCATATTTTTATCAGTTTTAAAAATGGGTAAATTTTTATCTTTCTAAAACAGAGGCTTATTATATATAAAAAACAACATTTTTGTAATAATTTTTCACACAAGAAGAAAACTTGTTATTTGAAGAAAACCATTTATAGCTTTAAAATTGTATGTTAATATATTTTAATCAGATTTTTTCTTTGAAGAACAAGAGTATATGAGTTTCATACATGAGCTAAAATATATCATTAAGACTATTTAGAGATAGATACATAGATATAACTATTTTATATGCATTTGTATTCACAAGCAGACATACATACATATATCCACACATTGAATGCCTTTTTTTATTCTCCCTTTAAAAATAGAAACTAGAACACTTTAGAGTGAATTAGTACATACTATCAGAGACAACACTAAAGACAAAAGTGTTTTCATGTCTGCTGTATGGGAGCCAGAGCTATTCAATTTTCCTTCAGATTTCTTCTGAAAAAACTACCAAGAGACTGCATTTTTATGCCACTGGGGGTACTTCTTATGGTACATATTAATTTATATTGGCAGGAACTTCTGGAAGACAGCCATTTGCCAGCTTTCCAAGAACAAATTGTATAGTTACAAATGTTGCAGCAGTAGGCATGTACGAAAATGCTGAAACCATGAAAAATAGAAGTGGATTAATATGAGTTTCTTAGCATCAGTATGCAAATAATTGAGGGCTAATACAATTTTCAGATTACAACCTAATTTTATAGCTTATTTTAGCAAATTGGCTAAAATGAATAAATGTGCTAGTGCAGACATCTAAGTTTAAAATTTGCATCTAATAAATGATTGGCAAATAAAAGATGTCTATTCAAAAAATGATATTGCTTGTGAAGAACCTTTGCTTGTTCAGTGATTCTCAATCTACCTGTATCAACGTATGTAAAACCGTTAATATATTTTCAGTGTCATTGGCAAGAATTCCAGGAAACATTATTTCCATTCAGTGGTTCACAATGAAATGGTTTAAAACATGAATCTGGCGGCAGGGCGGAATGGGGGAAAGAAAAAAAATGAGACGTATGACCTGAATTGCACACTCAAAGATATCATTTTAATAGAGTGTTTAAAAGCATTGTATTCAATCTCAATATTCCAAATTTGAAAGATAATTAATCTATTTCTGCTATTCATACTTCCCCATAACCCAGTTTAAGCCAGTTCCCATAAGAAATATTAACTCTCATTATTATTGAAAATTGCACTTTTTTAAATTAACCCATTGATTTGCTAATTATATACCCTATATCTGGAAGATTCTATGATGAGTTTCAGTAGAGAACAGAGGAAAATCTATTGGTGCATTTTAAATTCTGATTATTTTTATCTATTGATACTATGGTTACATTTTTAAATGTGAATGGTAAAATTGTAGACATATTGCTTGTTTTAAAACAAATACACAGAAAAAAATAATAGTCTTCAAATCAGCGGTCACTCTGAAAATCTTTTAATCCAATGATATCCTAGTCATTTATGGAGATCGTATTTGAATTATTTATTTGTTTATTTATTGGTTTAAAGGTTCTGAGTGTGTTGCTATTATTTTTCCTTTGGAGGTGAATCTGATTTTTGAAAATAAAAATCCAGGGTTTGAATAAGTATACGGTAAAAATAAATGATGCAAAGTATACAAACAAGTACTCTTGGAAATAACACTGTTCAATATCCAGTAGGAGTGAAGTTTGGGTATGTGACTAGAAATAAAAGTTATATACCTTTAAACAACTTAAATAAATGTTCAGGCTAGGCTTTTTTATCAAGTTAGAGATGAAAATATTCGTTTAAAGAGAAAAAAGCTATAAATCTATCTACTTCAACGTAACAAACTATCTATAGAGGAAATAGATAATCTGAGCAGTTCTATATCTATTTAAAAATTGAATTCAGGCCAGGCATGGTGGCTCACGCCTGTAATCCCAGCACTTTGGGAGACTGAGGAGGGTGGATCATGAGGTCAGGAGATGGAGATTAGCCTGGCCAAGATTGTGAAACCCCGTCTCTACTAAAAATACCAAAATTAGCCGGGCGTGGTGGTGGGCACCTGTAATCCCAGCTACTCAAGAGGCTGAGGCAGAGAATTGCTTGAACCTGGGATGGGAAGAATTGCAGTGAGCCGAGATCACGCCACTGCACTCCAGCCTGAGTGACAGAGCGAGACTCCATCTAAAAAAAAAAAAAAGAATTCATAGTTAAAAATATCCCTCCTCAGTTTAAGAAAAATATAGTTCAAATTCCACCCATTTTTTCCTTTTTTTTTTTTTTAACAAATGAGAGGAGATAACAATTCCCAATCAATTCCCAATCATTTTATGAGACTAGCACTGTTACCAAAGAACAGGCAAAAACATTGAACAACAACAACAACAACAAAAACACAGACCACGGTCTTCTATGAGTATAGACCCTCAAAAACTTAAAATTTCAGCAGGTTGAATCTAATAATTTATAAAAAGTGTGATCCATGACAAAGTTGAGTTTATTCTCAAAATGCACAATTAGTAAAAAAAAGAAAAATCAATCAATATAATTTACACCCTTAATGCGTTGAAAAATATAATTTGAACAGTTCTATAGACGCAGGAGAGCATCTGAAAGAATTCAACACACATTTACCATAAAATCTGCAGCAAACTAAAAGTTGAATGAAACTTTCTCAACTTGAAAAAGCATATTTATGAAAAGGTAGAGCTAACCTTATATTAAATAACACAGACCTAAAGGTTTTATGCAAATATGAAGAACAGGGCAAAAATATTTGTTCACTACTTTTAATTAACATTATACTGTGTATCTTAGTGCAAAAAGAACATAAAAATTTTGAGTACTGGATAAAAAGAAAGAAATAAATTTGTTCCTTTTAGTAAAGGGCATAATTACACATGTAGAAAAATTGAAGGAATCCATAGAAAAGCTCCTAGAATTCATTAGCAAGTTTAGCAAATTTGTGCAATGTTCCAAAATAAAGTGTAGTTCTATATAATAGAAAATCATTGGAAAATAAAATTAAAATACACTGCTATTTGAAACTATGAAATAGGGATAAATTTAACATTTTAAACAAAATATGTAAAAGACCCATTAAATAAAAACTACAAAATACTGCTGAAAGAAATTAAAGATCTGAAAATGAAGAGATATACCATGTTATTAATCAGTAAATCCCATATTATTAGAAAGACAATTCTCACCAAATTGATCTATAGATTGAATGCAGTCCTTAAAGAAATCCCAGCAGGCAATATTCTTGGATGGGGGGCAAAAAACGGACACGCTGTTTCTCAAATTCAAATGGAAAATCACAAAATCTAGAATCACATCAACAATTTTGCCAATGAAAAATGAGTTTTGAGCCCTTCAGTTACCTGATATTAAGACCCAATATAAAGCTACAAAGATTATGACAATGAGTTATTGACATAAAAATGGGCATATCGATTATTGAGAAACAGTGAAAAGTCCCAAAATAAATCGACCTATATAAGGCCAAATGATTTTATAAAAATACACAAAAGAATTTTAATTGGAAAAAGATAGTCTTTTCCAAAAATGTTAAAACATTTGAATATCCATAACAAGAAAGAATCACAAAATTTATCTGACACCATACACAAAAGTTTAACTTAAAATGGGTCACAGGTATAAATTTAAGTATTTAAAGAAAAAGAAAACATAGGTCCTATTGACATACAGATAGAAATAAAGATCTAAGAAACAAAATAGAGAATAAAAAAGAAAACTAATAAAATGCCATTTAGAAGAAAGTTTTCTAAAAGACATGGTACAGAATGTATAAAAATCTCCTCATGAACATAGATAAATGGGAGTTTGTCTGCTTTAACATAAATTATTTGACTGAGAACTGAAACCACCTATGTCAACATGACTGAACTATTTGCTCCAAGAAATGCTTACTGATGAAGCTGACAAACTATTAAGTAACTTCATTATTCCTTCAAAACATTCTTGGGAGGCCGAGGCGGGAGGATCACGAGGTCAGGAGATCGAGACCATCCTGGCTAACACGGTGAAACCCCGTCTCTACTAAAAATACAAAAATTAGCCGGGCGCGGCAGTGGCGCCTGTGGTCCCACCTCCTCGGGAGGCTGAGGCAGGAGAATGGCGGGAACCCGGGAGGCGGAGCTTGCAGTGAGCCAAGATGGCGCCAGTCACTCCAGCCTGGGCCACAGAGCAAGACTCCGTCTCAAAGAAAAAAAAAAAAAAAAAAACAAAACCTTCTTGCAAACTAGTTTATACTGATACACATTTCACTTGTCTTGGCAAATGGTTTTCTATCCAGAACATTGATTTGTTCACTGGGACCGACAATTTACTTTCTGAACAAGAATCTGACCAACAAAAATTGCATCAGAGTATTTTTCTCCTTGGGACAAAGACTTTATCTAATCTCAGTTTCCTGCATTGAAAGACTGATCTGAAACTCTGTCTGTCTCTCATATTTATAAATATATAAAATGAATAGGTTATATTAACTTTCCCCTTTTGACATACCATAGAGAATGTCAAGGTATTTTGTTCATTGCTACAGTAAATTACCAAAGTCAGTTTTGTTTGACCTTCAGGTCTTATGTGCTGGTTATCATAAGCAGGGAAATATCAAAATAAAGCAAAGGCCATGTGACAGTTTTAATTTCAAGATTGAATTCCAAGCAAAGATATTAAACAAGACCAAAAACAAAGTCATGTGTTACCAAAAGTTTCTATCCAATAAATATAGATTTTCTTAGGAAATACAGAAATATATTGACTAAAATTTTGTATTCATATTAAAAATATGGGACAAACTAGATTGACAGATTATATCGCTTTTTCAAAACATGTTCAACTCAATGAAACCAACATAGTGAAAATAAAGAGGTTTATTAAGTTTAAGGTTAAGAAGTTTTATTAAATAAGCTTTAAGCTTATAGTGTATATATATATGTATTATATATATTAAAAATGTTAGGTGACTATTTTAAAAATATATTTGCAAGCTATATATATATATTTTAAATACATTGCTTTAAGTCTACTTTTCATGATTTATTAGTTTTTTTAAACATTATCATCTAATTAAAAACGTTAGGTGACTATTTTAAAACTATATTTGCATACATTATATATATACACAACACTATATAGTAGTATATATACTATACTATATAGTATACTGTATAGTATAGTATATATAGTCTATATACAATATATACATATTGTACATATATACAATATATGATATATACTATGTGCTATATATAGTATGTGTACTATATGCTATATATAGTATATATGGTATACTATATACAGTATATACCATATACTACATATACTGTGTACCATATATACTATATACTATATATATACTTATATATCTCTCTCTAATGGCTGCAAATATATTTTTAAAATAGTCACCTAACATTTTAGATGATTATGTTAAAAAAACTCTGATAAATCATGAAAAGTAGACTTAAAGCCAGACTAGTTTTCTGAAAACAACCAACTAAAATTTAACTGAAAACAAGAAAATCCTAAACTACAATCACTCAAAAATCTTAGAGGTTGAATAAAAATTTTTGTTCTCAGTTAAAATTAAATGATACAAGAGAGTCTTCAATAAATAGAAATAGAGTATTTCAAATGTTGTGATATGTGGTCAAAACCATGATACAAAATTCCTAAACATACATCCTTATATTAATAAATTTGTGACTTAGTGAAACTAATTATTAAATAAAACAGTTATTAGAATAACAACATTAATAATTTATTACTAATTATTAATTAGAAACTAAAACTTTAAGAATAAAGAAATAGAATCGTTACATAAAACAAAGCGTTAGCTATTGCAAATAAGTCAATATTTTAAAATTCTACATTTGATAGAAGAAAAAATAAATTATAGCCACCCTGTTGTACTAGCAAATAATGGATCTTATTCATTCTTTCTAACTTTTTTAATTGTACATTTTAAAAATAAAAACATATAATTGGATTGTTTGCAACACAAAGGATAAATAGTTGAGGTAATGGATACCCCATTTACCCTGATGTGATTATTACTAACTGCATGCCTGTGTCAAAATATCTCATGTAACCCATAAATATATGCACCTACTATGTACTCACAAAAATTAAAAATACAAACAAAAATTTTTAAAAAGTATTTAAAAAGAAAAATAGTGAAAACGTAATATTCACAAGTGTCAAAAATAAAATCAGAAAAAGTTAAAAAATGTAAAATTTTATTATGCACACAAAAGACTAGTTTGGAGCCAGGAAATATCAAACCAAAAGTGGCAGGAGGAAGCTCAGAGGTATGCCATTGCAGGCTGGTTTATAAAACAAAAATGAAGAGCTGGTTTAACCTTTGTAATGATTGGTTACTACAGTGGTGATTTTCAGATGGCAGAGGATGATTGGTTGAAAATAGTCATTGCATACCACGTTTGGAAGGCAACTTAAGTTTCATTTATGATTATTAGGGGCATTATGTGAATAATTTTGAATTGCATAACTTTGATACAAAATGTCAGTATTTCTCATAATGGAGTTCATGGACTACTGATTTTTCCCAGGAGAGAGAGAAAAAAAAGAAAAAGAGGAGAGAGAAAGAGAGAGAGTAAGAAAGTGAAAATGAAAAAAAAGAGATTATTATTATTTTTTTTTTAATTTCATGGCCAGAGAGGTTTGTGATGTGTGGGATAAACAAAATTAAAAAGTGTTTTCTGTCTGCGGAATTTGTCATGACCTATGATTATGGTCCAAAATTTTTCCAATTTTTCAGCCTCCCAAATTCCTTATTAATCCTTCTCCCAAAGTAGACCTCATGAGTTACATACAGAAAAGGTCATCATTAATTCTTCTCTGTTTCTAAATTGCTTGTGGCTTCTTTCATCCGTTTTCCTTTTCCTGGCTTCTTCCTGAATTTCACGTAAGTCTTTTTGAAACTAAAGTCCATTCAAAGCCCAAGTTAAATAGTATTCTCCCTTCACTTTGCTCTATTTCTCTCTTTTTTTCCTCCTACTCTCTTGCTTTTTCAATATTTTGCATTGTCTCATCTTCAATTTTACCTTTACAGTGACCTTTTATCTTTATGTACAAAAACTTTAAGTATCATTCAACTTTACTGTCTTTATGTCATCATCATCTTTTTTTATCACTGAACTCTTCCACAGGATATCCATGCGTGCGGCTTTCATTTATTTATCACCTATTCACTCTTAACAACATAGTTTATAATTTAATTTACAAAAATGATTTCATTTTAATTGACAAAAATCACTCTCTCCTTATCATTCTTCATGAGATCAGCATGGACTCTGGGGCATATTGATTAGTATTGAAAACACACCTCTGAGACCATGGACAAGTTAGCCTGTATAATACTTAGGTTCCTTCTATTTGAAATCTCTTTCTCTCATATTATTATTTGATCAAAGACAGATGTAAACATCCTCGGTAAAGAGAATATCTCAAACTATTTTACTTTAATCACTCTGTACTTCCTCATTTCTGGACTTTATTTTTGATTGTGAGCATTTGAGATTCCCTTCCAACATCACAATTCTGTCATTGTATTTTTTAATGTATTAGACTATCTTAACCAGTGTTATCTACTGGCAAATTAGAAGTCTAAACAAGTCATGGAGTATAGAAAGCAGGGAGAAACCCATTAAACCCAATGAGCGGCTTTAAGGAGAACAGAGAGAATGTAGATAGCCTGAAAAGAGGTAGAACTAAATTGTGTCAGGGCCAAAATAGAGTGCTATCCAGACAGGCATGGTAGAAACCAGATAATGGGAAATAAACCAGAAAAATATGGTCCAAGAGCTATGCTAAATTTTACTGATGACCAAAAAACAAAGAAACAAAAATTACAATTAAATATCCTGCTAGAGGTGAAATGAAGAATAACAATAGTTTAAATGCAGAAAGCCATGGGAACCAAAAGAAGGAACAAAAAGCTGTATTTGGAGACTTAAGAAGAATTCCTTGATAAAATGGAGTCCAAGCTCACCATCAAATGGCCTTTCTCTTAAAAGAGAAAGTATGTAAAATTCTTTTGTAAGAAATGAGAATATGGCCTTGTGAAAATTTTGTATTTGAGGCATACAGGTGTTAAGTGAGAGAGGAAGCAAAGGAGACAGGTTAAATCAATTGGCACAAGGTCATAATGGGCCCTGTGAGCCACGTTAATACACTTGGATTTATCTATAAGCAAAGAGATGACAGTTAAATCCCTCTATTTTTATTCACATGTAAGTCATGGAAAATCTTAGGCCAAAATAGATTTCCTGAAGTTTATAATTCTTATGAATTAAATGAAAGATCAGGCCATCTTATTTTCTGATGTTCATACCAGAAAACCTAAAAGTGTAGCTCTTTGGACAGCTAGAAAAACCCATGAATGATAATACTACTAATTCTGCACCATAATATTAAAACAAGAATTCTGAAACAAAGTGAAATGTCTGCTCTTTTCATGTTTTGTAATAATGACACAGCGCATCTCAATAAACAAAAAAAAAAAGAAAAAAGAAAAGAAAGAAAGAAAAGCAACTGTTAGAGGTGGTTATTTCAGGCTAAATATTATCAACCAGTCTCAAATTCCATTATGAGCACTGTAAAATACAGAATAAACTGTTTTCCCCTTTACATTGAATTTTAATAACTATCTCATATCTGTATTTTCAACTCCTTCCCTAGATACCTTACTATAGCCTTTTAAAGTTTGAAAATGTTTTCTTAAATATGTCCGTCTCTGAAATTTCATATCAATAATTTTTGATGAATGGAATTAAGTCCAGTTTTTTCCTAGATGCATTTTTTTTAAAAAAAAATAACTGTCATAGTTATAAACACCTGTGTTTTCTGGCAGTGACCCAAAAATGCCAAGGGAGGTATACAAAATGCTGAGTAAATATTATGATTATATTAATACTATTTTGTATCTATTTTATTTTATTCACAAATAACATGCTACAATTTTTATGTTTATTGGCATTCTTTGTTTGTTCCTTTCTTTAACTTTTTGTCTATGTATTCAACCGTTGCACAGTTACCCATTCCTGATCTCATAACTGTAATCATTGTTAGACACAGAGTAATGCAGTATGATGATAATTTCCTAACTTTAAATTTCCTGGCTTGCTGCATTTCTTTTTATGTTTAAGAACAATAGTATTTTGCTTAATTCAGTGCTTCCATTTAAAGAGTTAGAAAAAGTGAGACATTGTAATCTAGTCTTTTGAGGAATTCGAACTCAACCTACTTCAAAAATAGCCACTGACTGAGGTCTGTGTGGAGAACCTAATTGGTATGAGTGAAGCACAACAGGAGATAGCAGCTAAATTCGTATGCAAGAGTCAGGATAAGAGGTATGACACTCACAGTGAAAGCAGAAAACAGCAAGCCAACAGTTCAGGACTAGTCATTCAAATGGACTAAAGGTCAGTTCCTTTTGTCTACCTTTCTTACAGAGTTACTGAGAGGTGGGAGATGGAAGAAATAAATTTTTCATGAAATATACTGCCTGAGGAAAAGAAAAAAATTATGTCTATTCCATTGTGTATACCGAGAGCAAAGTGTAAGGCTCGTGGAGTACAAAATGTCATAGGCAAAGCTTGACTCTTTTTTCCATCATACAGTAGGGTGAATGAAGCTTGTCAGTGACTAATATTGCATCAACTTCTTGTGATCATAAATAAACCTGGATTATAAAGAAACATGAGAAAACATCTATCTAAGTCCAGGAAATGATTCAGAATTCCCTGTATGAAGTAAAATCTAGGATGTTTTAATACTCAAGGAAATAACCAGATGTCTGTTTTAATGCTTAGAAAGTTTATCATTGTCTAATTTCTTCTATAAGATAGATAATTAAATTTGAATTTATAAGATATAAATAGATGATATTTCAAAGAAGCTAATCAATAAATGTGTTCCTCATTTGCTGACCATACTCTAAGCAATTTCTGTGGGTCTGATTGTGATTTCTATGTTCCTCTTAGGTGGGGGAGAATAAATAAGGGTGGATAAAAGAAAGAAAGAAAACAGAGAAAGGTGGTGAAAAAAACAAAGGAAGGAAGAGAGAAAAGAAAAAGAGGAAGAGAAGGAAGGGGAAAAACAAGACTGACTTTACAACATGAGATATGCTATTATATATTGGTAAGCAATTGGAAAAATAAATATGTATAAATATAATGGATTAATTATATTTTAAACAATTACATTTAAATGTTACATTTAAAATTTTAGAATTATTAATCTGGCATAACTGTATATTTCTAAGTGTTATTTAAATAAACATAAATTTGTTCCAATTAACTTTTGTGATAGGTTACTCTGCATTGACTCCCATCTTCCATACCCATTTAACATTTTTTAGTTTTTTTTTATCCTAATATAAATGAACTCTTCTGTGAGTTGCTAGATTTCCTCAAATATTAAACATTTTTATTGTTTTTGTTTTTTCCTTCTATCTCTTCCCTCTTAGCTCCTTCTTACTTTGTAAATAATTTTTCTTCTTCATTCTTCTTTATTCTTTTACTTAATTATTTTTCTGTCTGTCTTATTTTCTTTCTTTCTTCTGATTACATGCAAAAGTGTACTTCTAGATCACCAAATGGGATTTCAAATTTTCCAATTGGAGGTCTTGGTAGGATTTTTGCTTACAAGTTTTTTAGGCAATAATCTATATTAACAAAATGAAAAAGAGGTAAAATGATTAAATGTCTACATAATTGCAGATAATTAAATAGATAAATGAAGTTAATAGAAAAATAATTTGAAATAAAGAGCAGGTAAATTAAACATCACCTGTGTTTTACTAATTGCTATTGATGTTATTACCTAAAAAAGATAAGGAGCTATGAACTTTGTTATTTTAGGGAGAACAATTGTGATGAATATAGGACACAGCTCTGTCATCCGAATTTGAATCCTTATTTTCTTTCCTTTTTAAATTAAACACAGTGTCTTGCTGTGTTTCCCAGGCTGGACTCAAACTCCTGCGCTCAGGCTCCTGTCTTAGCCTCTCTAGTAGCTAGGACTACAGGTGTTCACCACTGTACCCAGCTTGTGGATTTAAATCTTAGTTGAAGGAATTGCTTTAAGGATATAAGGTTAGGTTCTGTTTCAGGTAAATTTGGCAATCTTACCATGACAACGACAAACAAATATCCTGAGTTTGAAGTAGTGAAAAAGTTACAATCAATAAATATCAAATTATTACAATTAAAACGAGCACATGGTATCAAATTACAACAACTTTGATGCACTGTCAACCTTGTACCAGCTAGGAATGCAAAGGTACAGTTTCTGCATCTTCTATAGCACTTGAGTTAGACATTCCCCTAAGAGCTTTCTATACATGTATTCAGTCCATTTAATTGCAATGAATGAAATCTGAAGAAAATTACCTCAGTCTTAGAGCATAACTTACTTTGCACATATAGAGAAGTTATGAAGTACCTGAATATGTGACATCGAAGGTGAGAAGCTCATTTTTACCACCATTTCCACATTTCAAAATAGATAATCACAATTGAAGCTCCCACTTTCCACTTTGTGTCATGTATATATCTCACCCATTCTGGCTTCTAGCTGATGGATCTATAGGGAACACATTATGAAATATAAAATTGGATGCAGTTTTCCTATGAAATTATACTTTTATTTCTATATAGAAAAAATAAATATGATGTGTGTGGTACTCTTATCCCACTTGTGCTGAGCAACTAATATGAAAAATCTCAAGCATACAAAATTGGTTAAATCCGTGATTTGGTAGTTTTCTTTTAATGTTTCTCTACCTCTAAAGTATTTTTTACTAGCTATATTCTTGATAATTTAAAAGTAGATATTAGGACTTTCTAAAAAAGATAGTCTTCTAAGAGTTTCTGTGGGTTAGAAACTGTTTTTTTTTTTTTGCTTTCTGATAATTCTTGAAAAAATATTAAACAATGTATCTCATAGAGTACTTTTAGGAAACTAAAATGTTATGATTTTTATTTTTAAGGAAATGATTATATTAGTAAGTTTATTGATTAGACTACCATATAGCCTCTATGAGTCTATTACCTACATGAATACAAGGATCCTGTCTCCTCTGTATCTCAGATCCACTGACAGCACCTGGCATCGAGTAGGGGCATCCATTCATAGAACACAAGAATACAGTGGTACTCTACCTGTTTGTATGTTTTCCTTTGTACACTTAATTTTGTGAGTGAGTTCATGAAATGTAACCTTTCATTCTCTTGTGTGTCTGCGTTGCTGGGAGACCCGGGTTATTGACTACAGTTTGTTTTTGTTCTGAATAAAGCTGCAGAAACCAAATCCAACAACTTTTGGCAAGGAAGCTTCCTTTTATCATGCACCTCCCTCCCTTGGGACTTGTAGAGTCTTCTCTTCTTGGAAGGCCTACGCATTTGCAATTCTCTACACCTACTGTAGTCCCATGAGAAATATGTTATTTTCCCAAATTTCAGCAAAGAAGTTGGAATGACATTTTATTTACTGACATTGACATTATTTTGCACTTCTTCCAACTCTCAAGAAAATAAGAACCACTTGATGGTAGCAATACCACTATCACTGCTGCTTCTGTAAATAATTATTTACAATAATTAACACAACTTAATCTGACTTTATCTAACATATCTTATTTTTCGCTTTTGAATACAATATTTACTTGGATTTATCTGAGTAATTATTTGAAAAAATATCCTCAGTTTGAAACATGGCTTGTTGACTCCAGATATGTCATCATCAAAACTAACTCATGGAACTTTATTCTTAACCTTTCAATATTTCAGTTTTATTATAAAAGTAATAGTCAGTTTTGCTATGATACATAATGGTACTTTTTATTAATAAATTACTGTACACATGTGCTGCTAAAGCTCTGCAACCCTAATTTATTTAGAACCTCTTTTTTCTTTCTCTCATGCTACAGAGGTTAAAAACGTTACTGATATACTGGGTTTCCCTAGTGAATACTCAAAACATTTTAAAAATCTTATTTAAAAATTATAGCATCATCCTGTATAATTTCTTTACTAATGTACCTATATCCCCAATCCCTACACCAGGAATTGGCAAATATTTTCTGTCAAGGGCTAGATAGTAAATATTTTAGACTTGCAGGACATACAATTTCTGCCACAACTACAACTCAGCCTTTGGAGCCTGGAAACAGCTACCAACAGTACATAAACAGATGATCATGGTTGTTTATTACTGTTTCTGGACACTTGTATTAGTTTGCTAGCGCTGCCATAACAAAATACCATATACTGTGTGGTGTAAACACAGAATTTATTTTCTCCCAGTTTTGGAGGCTGGAAGTCCAAAATCAAGGTGTCAGCAGCAGGGTAGGTTTCTTCTGGGGCTTCTCTCCTTGGCTGTCAGGTGTGACTGCTTTTACTCTCCGCCCTCATATGGTCTTTCCTTTATGTCCACGCATCTGTGGTGGCATCTATTTGTGTGTCCTGATTTTTTATTATAAAGACATCAGTCAGATTGGATTAGGGCCCATTCTAAGGCTTCATTTTAACTTAATCACCTTTGAAAGTCCTTTCTGCAAATACAGGCACATTCTATGGTACGGGGGTTTAGAGCTTCAACATATAAATTTTGGAGAAACACACATTCAGCTCCGAACAACACTGATATTTGTTACCACTTAATTTGATGCAGACCTATACCAATTACATGCAAACTTTCTACTTATGAAGATATTAATATGATATTATAGAATTACAAAGCTGTATCTGCTTTAAATATTTACTACTTTTTATATAGAATGATATACTTTTCAAGACATTGGCCATAAGATTATCACATTCTTTCCATTTATATATTTTTATCATGTTGTGCTATAAGGATCCAACAATAATTAAAACATGATATCAGCTTTCTAAGTAGGAGAAACAGCCACAAAGATATGTACTTTAATATTATAGTGCAAATATAGATCTATAAAATGTTAAGATGCACACTAGAAACATACAAACTGTAGGTCAGATCTGTGGAAAGTTGACTGAAGAGGTAACATTGGAGAAAAACTTTAAAATAAAAAGCATTCTGGTTCATCATGACAAAATGTACACACACTTTCATGTCTCTTTCCACTAAAATTTCATGAGAAATAAAAAATAAAAATGTGATTTAACCTGTATTGAAAATATAAGAGGGGTGCTATAATTCCAAGGCAAAAAAATATTCTCTGGAAGATACAATGCAAATGCCTGAGAAATCTATGACTCCAAGCCAGGAAAGCCCTGAAAAATGTAATGGCAAACTAAAAGACATTTTTGAAGGAAATGAAAGAAGACATAAATAAACAAAAGACATCCCACATTCAAAAATCATGAGAGACTTCATTATTTAGATGACAATATTCTCCAAATTGATGTATAAATTTAACATAATCCCTGTCAAAATCCTAGCTAGCCTTTTTTTTTGGCAGGAATTGATAAGCTGATCTGACAATATGTATGTACAATGGATTCAAAATAGTCAAAGAAATCTTGAAAAAGAGCAATGTTAGAAACTGACAATTCCCAATTCCAAAGTTTATCACAAAGCTACTACTATCAACACAACATGACATTGGAATAAAGGTAGATGTATAGATCAATGGAATGAAATTGAGAGCCCAGAAATTAATTAATTAATTAGACCATTAATGTAATTAATTAGATTAATGATTAATTGATTTTCACAAGCATGCCAAGATAATCCAATGAGAAAGGAATGGTGCATGGACATCTGAATAACCATGTGCAACACAATAATGTTGACATGTTCTTTACATCCTGTAAAAAAAAAAAATTCTAAATGGATCATAGATGTAATTGTAAGAGCTAAAACTCTAAAACGCCTACAAGAATAAATAGGAGTAAATCATTATGATTTTGGTTTAGGGGATATTTTATACTACATCAAAAGCATAATTGACTATGGGTAAACAGATCATTGTACTTCATCAACATTTAAAAGTTAAGGCCACCATCAGGAAAGTGAAAAGACTACGCATGCAATGTGAGAAAACATTTGCAAATAGTATATCAGATAAGGAACTTGTGACCAGAATATATAAAGAATTCTCAAAACTCAATATTAACAATTAAAAATAAATTTGCCTGATTTCAAAGGGAGCAAGAATGTAAAGGATGTATTTCAACAGTTTTATTGATATATAATTACATACTCTACAATTAACCCAAAGTATACAACTCAATAGTTTTTAATATATACACAGTTACGTGCAAGCATTACACAATTTTATAACATTTTCACCACATCAAAATAAAACCCTGTAACCTTAGCTATTAGATCCTAATCCTCTACCCTTCCTCAAGGTATGTATATTCTTAACAAACAAAAAACATAAGTAAGCTGCTCTCAGTAATTTTATTACGTTATTCAAATTGTGAATTTATTCAGGTATGTAAATATATATGTATGAATATATAAAAATAATATTAAACTGATATATATATAATAAAACATAACATCCAAATGGCATTATTTGGAATCAATATTTTGAAATATAATAACATAAAATTCTTAAAAAAAGAATGAACTTTGTTATGTTGATTGGAAATGTAAACATAAAGGCAGAATTATTTTAACGAAAATATATTTCCTAGAGTTGTTTATTGATATGTGCAAGAACAATGGTACCTCTACAGCAAAAAACAAACTGGGATCTAGGTGATTTTTTTTAATCTAATTTCAAATTTATTTTAGATTTAGGGAGTACATGTGAAGACTTGTTACACGAATGTATGGCATGATGTTGAGGTTTGGGGTACAAATTCCGTCATCCAGGTAGAGAGCATAGTACCTAATCGGTACTTTTTCAACCTACACCCCTCTCCCTCTCCTCCTCCTCTAGTATTCTGCTGTGACTATTGTTACCATCTTTTTGCCCATGTGTACTCAAAGTTTAGCTCCCACTTGTAAGTTAGAACATGTGGTATTTGGTTTTCTATTGCTGAGTTTGATTTTATTTGACTCTCAGCCTGAACATCATTAATGTATACCAATGCTACTGATTTTTCTATGTTGATTTTGTATCCTGAAACATTACTGAAGTCATTTATCAGTTTTAGGAGCCTTTTGGCGGAGTTTTTAGAGTTTTACGAGTATAGGATTATACTGTCAATGAAGAGAGAAAATGTTATTTCAGTATTTTTATATTTGATAATGTGAATACAGGATAATGTACCTTTTAAAAATAGATGCATGCTAAATAATTAGTGATGAAATATTATGATGTCAGTAATATTTTTCAAATAATTTTCTTTTTTTTTTTTTTTTTTTGAGACTGAGTCTGGCTCTGTCGCCCAGGCTGGAGTGCAGTGGCCGGATCTCAGCTCACTGCAAGCTCCGCCTCCCGGGTTTACGCCATTCTCCTGCCTCAGCCTCCGGAGTAGCTGGGACCACAGGCGCCGCCACCTCGCCCGGCTAGTTTTTTGTATTTTTTAGTAGAGACGGGGTTTCACCGTGTTAGCCAGGATGGTCTCGATCTCCTGACCTTGTGATCCGCCCGTCTCAGCCTCCCAAAGTGCTGGGATTACAGGCTTGAGCCACCGCGCCCGGCTCAAATCATTTTCTAACAAGTTCCAAGTAAATAGTAAGTTATATATGTAATTGCTATCCTATTTACTCTGTACCTGTATGTATATATTTGTATGTAACACTGCAGAAAAAAATACATAAGACATGGTAAATGTTAATAACTATTAAATATTACATTTACTATATTATTCTTTCTATGATTATTGCTTGCCATTTTGCATAATAAATATTTTTGAGCAGATATTGGCAATTTAGTAAGTCATAAGAATAGCCATACAATTTTTTTAAAACAGAAATGAAACATAGCACTTATTTATATTGCAGTGAATCTAGCATTAATGATAAAAAGAGTAGAAATTTATTAATTAAAATACAATTTTTATATAAGAGATGCTTTCAACAGAGCAACATTTTAAAGTGTTATTAAAGTTTTTCAAAGTATGGATACTCACTGGAAATGTTTCTTACTCCAAGAGTCAACTGAGGTAGTAAACAAAGCAAGTGGCTACATAAGGAAGTAGGAAGTTAGACCAAATTATATTTTCTGACAACATGGCATGAAAATGCTTGTAAAAGATTGTGGCCACTCGCCTTTTCTTTCCACCTTTGTTCTATTATTTTTAAACTGTAAATCTTATCATCTTTCCTGAAAAATATAATATTAAAGTATTAAATCTTATTTGTTGCTTTAAAAAGTGAATGGACTGTTTTATTAAAAAGACACACACTGTTTTAAGAACTTCTGCACAGCAAAAGAAACTGTCATCAGAGTGAGCAGGTAACCCACAAAATGGGAGAAAATTTTTGCAATCTATTCAACTGACAAAGAACTAATATCCAGAATCTACAAAGATCTTAATCAAATTTAAAAGAAAAGAAACAAACAACCCCATCAAAAAGTGGGCAAAGGATATGAACAGACACTTTTCAAATGATGACTTTATGCCACCAACAAACATATGAAAAAAATTTCTTCATCACTGGTTATTAGAGAAATGAAAATCAAAACCACAATGAGATATCACCTCATGCCAGTTAGAATGGCAATCATTAAAATCTCAGGAAACAACAAATGCTGGAGAGGATGTGGAGAAATAGGAACACTTTTACAATGTTGGTGGGAGTGTCAATTAGTTTAACCATTGTGGAAGACAGTGTGGTGATTCCTCGAGGATCTAGAACCAGAAATACCATTTGACTCAACAATCAATACCCAATACACTGGGTATACACCCAAAGAATTATAAATCATTTTACTATAAAGACATATGCACATGTATGTTTATTGTGGCACTATTCACAGTAGCAAAGACTTGGTGGCAACCCAAATGTCCATCAATGATAGACTGGATAAAGCAAATGTGACACATATACACCGTGGAATACTATGCAGCCGTAAAAAGGATGAGTTCATGTCCTTTTCAGGGACATGGATGAAGCTAGAAACCATCATTCTCAGCAAATTAACACAGGAACAGAAAACCAAACACTGCATTCTCATAAGTGGGAGTGGAACAATGAGAACACATGGACATGGGGAGGGGATCATCACACACTGAGGTCTGTGTTGCGGTGGGGGTCTTGGGGAGGGATAGCATTAGGAGAAATATCTAATGTAGATGATGGGTTGATGGGTGCAGCAAACCACTGTGGCACGTGTATACCTATGTAACAAACCTGCACGTTCTGCACATGTATCCCAGAATTTTAAATATAATAATAAAAAAAAGAACTTCATGAAGGCTGTTTACTAGAAACGTGTATAAACAATATGATGATGCTGTAAATAACAAAGACTCCCCTCTTTATTTGGCCTTATTAATATTATATTGTGCATATATAGCACTGTTTTTCATTCATTCATTTACTAACTGATAAATATGCGGTTGATTCCACATCTTAGCTATTATGAATACCAATTCAGAAACAGGGTGGGTACAGATACCTTTTCAACATACTGATACCATATTTTTGGGATATGTGTCCCGAAATAGGATTGCTGTATCATACTGTAGTGCTACTTTGAAGTTTTTGAGGAACCTCTATACTGGTTTCCATAATGGATTTGCTAACTTACATTCCTACCAAGAGTTTACAAAGCTTCCTTTTTCTCCACATCGTTTCCAACACATGTTATCATTTGTCTTTTTGATAATAGCCATTCTAACAAGTGGGAGGTGGTATTTCATTGCAATTTTAACTTGCATTTCCCTGATGAATAGAGATGTCGACCATTTATTCATATACTTGTTGGCTATTTAAGTATTTTCTTTTAAGCAATGTCTATTCAGGTGTTTTGTCCATTTATTACATTTATTATTTCTATTTTTTGCTATTTAGTTATTTCAGTTCCTAATATATTTTGGATATTAATTCCTTATGAGATGTATGGTTTGCAAAAATTTTCTGTCATTACATAGGAGGCTCTTTACTCTGTTAATGTTTCCTTTTGCTGTGCTTCTTAGTTTGATATAATCGGATTTGTCTATATTTGTTTTTGTTGCCTGTCTTTTAGGGGTCATAGCCAAAACTTCATTGCCCAGACCAAGGCCAAGATCTATGTCCCTTATGATTTTTTTCTGGTGGTTTTAGAGTTTCAGGTCTTTTGTTTAAGTCTTTAACCCTTTTTGAGTGATTTTTTAATATGGTGTGCAATAAAGATCCATTTTTAATCTTCCCAATGTGAATATTCAGGTTTTCCAACATCATTTATTGAGGAACTTGTCCTTTCCTAATTTTATGTCCTTGGCACCTTTGCTGAAGGTCAATTGACTGTAAATATTTGGATCTATTTCTAACTCTCCTGATTCCATTGGCCTAAATGTCTGTTTTTATGCCAGTACCATACTGCTTTGATTACTATAGCTTTAAAGTATGATTTTAAATCAGGTAGTGTGATGCCTCCGGCTTTATACTTTTTGTCCAAAATTATTTTGTCTACTCCAGGTCTTTTGTGGTTTTGTGCAGATTTTAGTTTTTTTTTTCCATTTCTATGAAAATGTCATTGTAACTTTGTCATTGTGATTGCATTAAATATGCAGATTGTTTTGGGTAGTATGGACATTTTAACAATATTAATTCTTCCAATTCATGCACGTGGGATGTCTTTCCACTTGTTTGTGCCTCCATTAATTTCTTTCATCAGTGATTTTCAGTTTTCATTGCACAAATGCTTCATCTCCTTGGTTAAATTTATTTATAAGTATTACAGGTTTTGTTGATGCTATTGTAAGTAAGATTGCTTTCTTGATTTTTTGGATAGTTTGTTCTTAGTGTATAAAACTGCTATTGATTTTTATATGTTGATTTTTTATGCTTCAACTTTATTGAATTTATTTGTTTTATTAGGTTTTTGATGGAATCTTTAGGGTTTTCTATATATAAATTCATGTCATCTACAAACAGAGATAATTTTACTTCTCTCAAACTTGAATACTTTTTATCTCTGTTACATACCTCCTATGGCTAGGAATTGTAGTACTATATTGAATAGAAATGGCTTGAGTGGGCATCCTTGCCTTGTTTCTGATCTTAGAGAATAGGCTTACAGCTTTTCACTGTGCAATACAATATCAGCTACTAATACGTCATATACGACCTTTATTATATTGAAATATATTTATTATATATCTAATTTCTTATAAGTTTTTAAAATAAAAAAGTGTTGAATTTTGTCAATTCCTTTTTCTGTATCTATTGAGATCATATGATTTATATCCTTAATTTTATTAATGTGATATATCACGTTTATTCCTTTCATATGTTTGATTACTCTTGCATGAAAGAATAAATCCCACTTGATCATGGTGGATAATTATTTTAATGTGTTATTGAATGTGGTTACCAGTATTGTGTTGAAGACTTGCACCTCTGTTCATCAGAAATATTAGCCTTTAATTTTCTTTTTTTGTAGTATCCTTTTCTGGGTTTAGAAGTAGGGTAATGCTGATCATGTAAAATGAGCTTGGAAGTATTGTCTCCTCTTCAGTGTTCTGGAAATACTTAAGAAATATTAGTGTTTGTTGTTTTTTTGAATGGTTAGTAGACTTCAGCAGTGAAGCTTTCAGGTCCTGGGCTTCTCTTTTTTGGCAGCTTTTGATTAGTGATTCACTCTTTACTAGTTATTAGTCTGTCCAGATTTTCTAATCTTTCATGATTCAGTTTTGGTAAGGTATATGTTTCTAAGAATGTATCCATTTCTTCTAGGTTATCTAATTTAATGGCATATTATATGTGTGTAGGGGAGTGTAATATATATATGGTAGTCCAGCCTTATCGCCCTTATCTACAGGGATTATGTTCCAGGCTCCTTAGTGGCTACCTGAGACTAGATCATATCAAACCCCAAACACTATGTTTTTTTACCTATAGAATAGTTAGCAGGGAGCATATACAGTGTGGATACACTGCATAAAGTCATCATTCATGACCCGGGCAAGAAAGAGTGGGATCACATGAGATTTTACCAGCTACCCAAATTGGTGCTCAATGTGAAACTTATAAATTGTTTATTTCTGAATTTTTAAAAATATTTTTAAATCCTGGTTGACCACGTGTTGTATTCTCTTTAGTGTTGATGTAACAGAACACTTGAGGCTAGGTAAATTACAAATAAAAGGGATCTACTGGGCTCAAAATTCTGACGGCTGTAAAATCCAGAGAATGGCACCAGTATCTGTTTTGCTTCCAATAAAAGCCTCATCCTGCATCACAACATGACAGAGAAGCAGAAGGAGAATTGGTGTGTGCAAAGAGACCAAACAGGAGAGAGAGTCTGCTTCATAACAACCCACTGTCACGGTAACGAATTCAGCTTCAGGAGAGCGAGAACTCATTGACTACTACAAGACTGTTTTAATACCTTCATGAGGGAGGATTCCTTATGATCCAAACACCTCTTAAAGGCTGCACCACTTCCCAACACTGTTAGATTGGCAATTAACTTCAACATGAGTTTTGTGGGGAAAAATTGTATGCAAACCATAGCACTGCCAGTAACTGAAGAAACACAGAAAGCAGAACTATCACTAATGGGGAAAATGCAGACATAGACATCCACAGTGGAATAGAATTCTTCTCAGATTCAAAAGAGAAGAAAACCCTATCATTTGCAAAAACATAGATAAAACTGGAGGACACTACATTACATTTTTCTCAGTGAGATAAGCCAGGCAGAGAAAGACAAATGTTGCATAATCCCACATATGTGTGGAATTTGAAAAAGTCAGACTCACAGAAGATGAGAGTAGAACAGTAATTACCAGGGGTAAGGGTAGAGCAGGAGAAGGATCAGAGGAATGGAAAGATGTTGGTCAAAGTATACTAAGTTTCAGAAAGATAGAAAAATGTCTGAAGATCTATTTTGTGTGGGGTGACTATTGTTATTAATAATGCATTATATTCTTGAGAATTGCTAAGCAAGTAGGTCTTTAATGTCTTCATCACAAAAAGCATAGCAAGTACATGAGATGATGGATGTTTACTAGCTTGATTGAATCATTTAAAAATATTTACATGTATCAAAAATACCATTCTACACCCTAAATATATATAAGTTTTTCTCAGAGCTATGACGAAGGTGCCAAATGGGACTGAAATCATATCAAGCCTCAAGTGAGGGAGGATTTTCATCAATGCTCGTAACTTGCTGTTAAGATACCTTTCTTCTCAGGTTAGACTAGTGCCTCAACTTCTTGTTGATTGTCTCTCAGTGGCCTTACTCTGTTTCCTTCGCCATGAGATTCTCTATGGGATACCTTAGAACATGGATGTTTTCTTCATTTGAATAAGCAACAAGCAAGCAAGAAGAGTTAGAAAGAGAGTGGGGACAAGACTGAAGACAGCCTTTATTTTTATTTATTTATTATTTATTTATTTATTTATTTATTGATACAGGGTCTCGCTCTGTCTCCCAGGCTGGAGTGCAGTGGCTCCATCATGGCTCACTGAAGCCTCCACCTCCCAGGCTCAGGTAATACTCCTGCCTCAGTCTCCAGAATATCTAGTACTATATGCACACACCACCATGCTTTGTTGTTTATTTATTTATTTATTTATTTATTTATTTTTAGTACACACAGAGTCTTGCTATGTTGCCCAGGCTGCTCTCAAACTCCTGGGCTCAAGTGATCCCCTGCCTTTATTCCCCAAAGTGCTGGGATTACAGGCATGAGCTACTATGCCCAGCATATAGTCTTTTTTATAAATCTCAGAAGTGACATCTAATCACTTTTGTCTTTTTCTGCTATTGTTAGCAATGCATTAGGTGTTGGTCACTCTCAAGGGCATGTGATTATACCAGAGCATGAATATCAGAAAGAGGCAGGGATCACTGGAATTCAGTTTAGAAAGATGCCTACTGTTGGTAACAAGTTTAAAAATAAAATTTAAGAATTTTGTTTTGTTCCTAAAAAAAGGTAACAAAACATAAAAAAAGGAGAAATAGGATACTTAAATAGAACAATAAACATACAAGATATTTCAAATGTGATTATTAATATTATTAGATTGGTGTTTCATAATTTCTTTCTGTCTTAAGAGACCAATATTTTGGTTATTTAAACTTTCCAGACTATAAATAAATAATGTATTTTTGTAATTGTATCTAATAAACCTAGAGTGACCTATTGCATCATTTGATTTTACTTACTGTATTGTCCCTGCTATTCTTTATGAGTATTTGTTCATACATTTTACTCACACATTGGTTTAGTTGTTTCCTTTCTCCCTACATAACAATTAAGTTCAATGTACTCTTCCCTGAAAACGCTTCTTCAAACAGTATGGTTTCAGTGAACGTTATATATATTATTACCTGTGTCACCAATTATCATCTCCTGCCCTCAGTCACCAAGATAAACATAGAATATAAAAAGGGCAAGTAAAAGACTATAACCTTTCTTTAAGCTGTGTCAATTTAGTGCTGACTTGCTAGAAGGATTATCTGTGCTTCCTCTTTACAACTTCAGCTACACGAATTTGGTTTCCATTATTTGCAATTAGAGAATTCTGACTGGTATAACATCTAACACCCTTTCAGTTTCATCACCACTTCAATGCCAATGATACTTGTTTGCACAACAGCCTCTCCCATAGTCCTATAAGACTTGCACAATTTTGGTTATACAATAGAACTAACATCTGGGTAAATGCGTCATTGGCTTTAGGGCAGGACTAATAGGGAATACAAAGTAGGGAGTAAACATTGTATCTCAGAATGCATGATTTAGAGGAAGCAGAACATAGGATTGTGCTTCACGGACTCATTGTAAGGCAACAGAGTCTCTATGCATACAGATAATTTAGATGATTCAATCAATACCACAGATAGAAGGAAGATAGGGAAAACTACAGAACTGGAAAAACAAAAGGTTTTAATCTCTTTCCAGAATTTTTAACCTTTATTAAGCAAGAGACTGGGACAAAACCCAATGATAATAACTGGTAAGAGCAGAGCTATAGAAAATATGACATATTATCATTTACTTGTCCTATTGTACCCCCAGACTGGTGGTATTGTCAGGAGCAATATTTATTTATTAAGTTATTAATAAAAGGCCCTTTTGGTATGCTTCCTTAGGATTATAGAGAATAGCGATTTCCATTGTAGTAAAGATTAGGTGTAATTATGTCTCTTAATATCTTCTTACTTTGGATTGTTTTTCTTTTTTCCTTGACAGTTCACTAGTTACCTTAAAGAGTTAGTAAATTATGTATATACAGGACATTCTAGTATTATGTCACATTTACAGATACTTAAGGCATAAGTAATGAGATGAAATTGTATGACTTTTTGACAATTAATTTACTAAGGCATTTGTTGAGTTGATAAGATTATTGTATGTAACTTAGTTTTTTGAACTTTAGCAGTACTTGATTTTATTAAAAATTGCATTTTTTTTATTTTGAAAGTTCTAATATACCATTTTATGTTGGTTTTGTTTATTATCAGTACTGTTACTCAAAAAACATTGTATAACATTGCGTCCCATTAATATATTAACTAATCTATCAAGAATTGTATTTCATGATTTTCTTTTAATTTATATGACTGCAACCTTATATATGAAGTTACTGAAAAGAGAAGAGTAAACCAAATATAGGATAGCTTGTAATCTCAGTAAAGATAATGTTTCATAATAGCCTTAGTATTACTTATCTTAAGTATGTAAGATTTAATACTAAACTTATCCACTAAGATGTGAATAAATATTAAAGTAAGCAAATGATAAAGCATCTAGACTTTATTTAGAATTATTTCAATTATAATCTTGTGATATATCTACTCCTTGAAACTGTGTCTAGTTATTTTCCTTTCACATTAAAACTATATCCACCATTTTATTTGCTTATTAACATTTGTGAGTTAGTTTTCCTAACAGTTCAGCAGAAAAAATAGTATAAAATGCATTAAATAAAAATAGTTATAGGAAATATCAACTACTTAAAAATTTTTCTACTTACAAAATCAATTAATTCTTATGTATTTGTGAAATATTAATTCTGCCAATAGACAGAAAAATGCATTGAGAGTTTTGGTTAGGATTATTTAGGAATTAGTCTGTTTACTAGCATAGTTCTGTGACTTACCATAACCAGAACCAAAAATGATACAAAACTTGTTTAGCCCAAACACATCCATGATTTGAAATCAACACAAAGCCACAGGATATATAGTACTTATCATCTAAGATTTGCCATGGGTCAGGAGCCTGACAAATTTGAACTGGGTCCTCTGTTCAGGATCCAAAAAGGCTGAAATTAAGTGTTGACTGGGTATGTTCTTTTTCTCAAGAGAAAAACTTTCTCACGTTGTTGGAAGGAATTGTTTCCTTGCTGTTATGTGACTGATATTCTCAATTCCTTTTAATTTTATTTTAGTTTTTTAAATTTTATTTTAATAATATGTAATAACATACATATGTATGGGTTACATGTGAGTGTTACATGTTAAGAATGTGTAATGATTAAGTCAGGGTAAGTGAAGTATCTTTCACCTTGAATGTTTACCATTTGTATGTGCTGGTATCATTTCAAGTTTCCTATTCTAGTTACTTTGAAATATACATAATATTGCTGCTAAGTCATCTTAGTCGGCTATCAAACATTAGAATTTATTTCTTCTACCTGACTGTGTTTTACCTATAACCAACTGTATTAGCTCACTTTCCCACTGCTGATAAAGACATACTTGAGGCAGGGAAATTTACAAAAGGAAGAGGTTTATTGGACTTATAGTTCCACATGACTGGGGAGGCCTCACAATCATGGCGAGAGGCAAGGAGGAGCAACTCATATCCTTCATGGATCGCAACAGGACATAAAAAGAGCATGTGTAAGGAAACTCCCATTTTTAAAACCATCACATCTCGTGAGACCAGTTCACTATCACGAGAACAGCATGGGAAAGACCCGCCCCCATAATTCAGTCATCTCACGCTGGGTTTCTCCCACAACATGTGGGAATTATGAGAACTACAAGATGAGATTTGGGTGGGGACACAGAGCCAAACCATATCACCAACCTATCTTCATCCACCGAGACTCCCCTCCTACCGCGTCTCTGGCATCCATTGTTCTATTCTCTATGTCAATGAGATCAAATTTTTAGCTCCCTCATAGCAGTAAGAACACACCCATTTTTTATTATTATTATTTTTTCCTTATAATAGTTGTGAACAGGAGACTGCTTTCAGTTTCCAGGCATCACACGCTGGTTCTTGCCACATGACCCCCACTCCCATCGTTTCTCTCACATTTTCAATATTTTCCCTTAGTAAAGGACGAGTTCCTTTTATTTACTTATGTGTTCGTTTATTATTTATTTTAATTTTATTTTATTTTTGAGACAGGGTCTCGCTCTGTCACTCAGGCTGGAGTACAGTGGTGGATTCTTAACTCCCTGCAACCTCTGTCTCCCAGGTTCAAGCAATTCTCCTTCTCCCAAGTACCTGGGATCACAGGCATGCACCATCAGGCCCAGCTAATTTTTTTATATTTTTAGCAGAGATGGTGTTTCACCATGTTGGCCACACTGGGCCTGAAATCCTCGCCTCAAGTTATCTGCCTGCCTCGACTTCCCAAAGTATTGAGATTATGGGTGTGAGCTACCACACCTGGCCTCCAGTTTCTTTTAAAGACTCACCTGATTGGATCAGTTCTACCCAAGATAAACTCCTTTTATATTATCTCAATGTCAGCTAATTTGGGATATTAACTATATCTATGAAATCGCTTTAATTCTGCCTACATTCAAAGGGAGGGGATAATCCAGGGGGTGTAAACCAAAACATAGGAGTCTTGGGAGACAATTCAGAATTTTCCCTTCCTTGGTGGTTTTGCTAATAGAGCTTGGTAGTTTTGCCTTCCTCAGTGGTTTTGCTGATAGAGCTCGGTGGTTTTGCTGATAGAGCTAGGAGAATCCAAAAGGAAAGTTGAAAAAAAAGCAAATACCCTTACTTCCTTATTACAAAGAATTGTGTGCAATAATTTTGAAGCACTAAAATATATAAAACATTTTAAATTATTTTCCCACCATTCTTGTATAATATAGTCAGTGGCCTAAATGTTTCAAGATACACAGGTATCGGAAAGTCTTAGTTCATGCCCAGTAAACTCTGTACACAAAATTGGGTATCTCATTATCTGCTTGATCATGGAAATGAAAATTCCCCATTAGAGGTTCAAAAATCAAAAAGGTTTCTCTGTTAAGTTCTAATCTTCTTTCTGAAAAGAAGCATTTGTTTAGATAATATAATAATAATAATATATTATACAGTTTCATATTCCCTTGACTTTGCCTACAGAAAACTCTAACTCATCTTTCTCCTTAGCCATTAAATCTTCATAAGCCTCTTATAAGATATTTATTTTTTACTCCTTCATCTAGTTCTCATCTAATTTCCAGAGTAGTGCATATTTATGAATTGTTTAATTATTTACAAATATAGAGATAATACATACACCTCTTTTACTGCACACTGTCTTACTGGGAAATGTCAAAACTATATTTTAAAATAGAAATTACATCTTCTGAAGTAGAAGACTAATTGTTGAACCACCATACAAGAATGAATGCAGTTTGGGACTTCATGATAGGTGGGTTCTGAGAAAGTTCTTTTTATGATTTGGAGGGAGTCCCATCCATTGGGCTGGGAATGGTGGGTCAATTATTACCCTTAAAGAGGAAATAGAAAAAATTGAAATACAAGGAAAGGACTGAATAATAAAAAATCTTTAAAGTGATTTGTTTTATAAAATAAAACTATATTTGCTTGTACCAAAATTAATAACACTATGGCTTATTAAATTATTGAACTAATTTTTAATTATCAGAAAATAATTAAAAATAACATATGATGTCAGGTTATTTCAATAAGGTATATGTTTAAAGGAGCAGGAATAAAATAAAAAATATGTTTCATTAAGTTATCCTCAAATCTTATAAAAATCTTTATGTTGGAGATTATTCAAAGGAGATTTTGAAAAGAATAACTTTTTTTAAAAAATGAGCTTTTTAATTTTATGACTATAAAAATATTGGGAATAGTAATTTTTAATTGTTCATAAGAGATTTTGATTTGCTTTATAAATCATATGATTTTTAAAAATTCAATTAATATTAAATATTAGCCAGGATTTTTTTAAATTTCAGAATACACTGAAGAAACTACTTCTTATTGTGATCTGGCACTTTATAGATACTCTATTCACATTCTATCTTTTATAATTGTTTGGCAGTTAAATACAAGTTTGATAATACGTAAAAGCTATACCAGATAATGCTGTGCATTTATAGTTAACTATGTAATTTTAAGTGATCAAAATATTGTCCATGACTATGCTCAATTAAAATCTAAACATTAATTATATTAATATATGCTAAATTTATTAGCGGTTGGGCCTAGGTAGCTAGGAATTTATCATTTTGTTTATATTGCCATCTGTTCTAATTACATATCCAAGGTTATTGGACATTATCCAAAAATGTGTAGCGATTGTGGACCTAAAAAAAGTTAGCTGAATTCTTTTACTAAACAAATAATGATTTAACGATTTAAAATAGAGCACTCTTTCAGAGTAAAAAAAAAATGTATAAACTAGCAAATGAATTTTGGCTATTCATCTAGGAGACCAGTTTCCCTGAAATTATTTTTAGGGGAAAATCTCATATTCACTTAATTGCATATAACAAGAGTGTAAAAAAGGAGAAATTAGTAAACATGTTTTTCTCACCTCTTTAGTTTTAGTTTCAAAATTTAAGTTTCACACTCATAAAATCTGCATGTTCTTTGGGTGCTTGCTATCACGTTTAAATATTCTGAAGTAAAATTATGAAAAGACTCTTATTTAATGTAAATGACTAGTCTTCATCCTTGTGAGTTTCCCTGTGTTTTGATCATCATTGTTATTTTCTGAACATCTGTTTATTCTATCACATTAATTGAGGATATTGGCCACTGTCTTCTTCCCTCTCCATTTTAAGTACCATCATTCTTCCTTAATGATTATAGTTTCTATGAGAATAGCCTCTATTACCATTTATTTCTTTTAAGGTCAATCTCTCTATTTGTGAGCATTAAGCAGGAAGTGGTAATCCTGCTCAGCCTCACTCTGCCACCATCTCCATGCATATTAGTCAGGATCCAATCTCTATGAGGTAGAAACCACACAGTAACTTGAAGAGTTTAATATAAAGAACTATTGACTATAGCAAGGGATTGGAGTAATGAGGAATTGGCTACTGAGCAGTAAAGAGAACTCTAAAGAACACAGGAATAGCATATTGACATGCAGCTACTACCCTTAGAGCTGAGAGAGAGCACTCATGGAAGAGGATACTCCAGGACAAGATCCAGATCTTGTTGCAGAAGCACAGCCTTGGCCACTGAGGGGCAAATTCACAGGGCTGCTGCCTGAAGAAATTTGTGGAAAAGCGTCCTCCAGAATTTGCCATAAGTCAACCCCTTATAGCGTTAAGGAAAGCTCCTCACTGGAAGATGTATTATCAGACGGATTTCTTTAGGAAACTACCAAAAGGGGATTTGCATTCGAGTATTACTACCCCATAAACAATGGAATACAATAATGATTTAGGTTATTGACATTCTTTGCAAACTATGGCAGAATGTATGATATACTTGAGCGTATTTCAAAATGTCAAATTAACCAATATAGAAAACTATAATCTGATTGTCTATACAACCTAAAAACCAAGTCCTCGATTTTTCCTGTCAATCAATAAATCAGTCATTTCTATGCACTCAATTGGCATTTAAAAAATTGTCATGTAATTACATCAAAATCATCAAATAATTATATCATATAAACAGGGAATTAGATGACATTTTTTTAAAAAGACAATTATGTAACAAAATACAAAGATTTCAGGAGGTGTCATTCTCCTTAAAGTCTAAAAGTCTGAAAGCAGGAAAAAAATAAAATTGCGTTTAGTTGACTTTCTACTTTTTTTTTTTAAATCCTTTGGTTTTAGTTTAGACTATATTGTTTCATAACTTCAATATGTTTGACCCTAGCTCCGATGTGGGAGTTGGCGAGATGAGAAACTTCAAACTGTGATTTTGAAACCCCCAGTTCAAATGCTCTGGGGTGATACTGTGAAGAGACTATCCTTAAAATAAATGATTTGATCTTCAATCAAGAAAAATGTTAACTTCCTGGAAAGTTTTCAGTTTCCTGTTCTGAAGAACTCAATTTAGCAATTTCATCAACTTTCACTTACCCATGCTGTTGAAGAGAAACAGAGGCATGAATAATCTAAAAGTACAGCTAATTTTAAAGGATTTTATATGAGATGATTTTCTGTAGTAAGTTTAACTTTCTAGTTATGTTATACCTAAGCTAATAATAAAATTAGTTTTTCTTCCTCAGGGCATAATAATTGGTAGCTAAGTAAAATAATGTGATAAAGGAGAGCCAACCACTTTTGTTAGTTAAAATGAAAATATTTTTAAGCAGTACATGCATGTGATGAGTTGAAAATTTTTGATAATAAAGAAAGCTTGCTGTGTATGAAAAGCTGGAGAATCAAAACAACTGACCCTACATTGTGAGATAGACTGGACTAAATACATATCTACACTAGTGAGGTGGATAGACGCCACTAGTCAACCTTCCACGAGTGAATGTATTTAACAGCATTTTGTAAATTACAAAGCATTACATAAATACATGAATTGGAGGTTATCAAATGTGGCTTTTTTGGTGTGATGCATGAACTTTTCTTAATTTCTACTATCATATGTATAGAAAGTGCCTTTTTAAGTGTTATTTTTTCCATGCTTTCTATTTTCTTGTTTCCCATTTAATCAGGTAGGCAAGTTCTGTGATTTCTTATCTCAAAGTATGATTCCAGTACAAAACTATTTCCAAAGGCCTAACCCTGCAAAAGAATAAGGTTGACAAGAGCTAGTTTCCTATAAATTAAGAAGAGAAACTCTTTGGATGTAGAGCAAAAGAAGGCATAAGAGAATGGTTTGGGAGAAGTCAAGAAATATGAGGCATATGAAGAGATCATTGAGGAATTTCTAGTTCATACTAAATCAACAGAAAACTCAAACTGCTGAAACAAGTAAGCGTGGAGAAACTACACTAGCTAATGGGAAATGCACAGTCTAATAACTAACAACAACAACAAATGCAACCTCCTTGAGAAAGCTCTAGAGAAACTGAAGCCTTTCTAGGAACAGTGTATGTAGTAGTCTGGTGTCTGCAAAACTTTATTTGAAGAAGAAGAGAGAGACTACTTTTGAAGAAATAGTGTTAGTACCATTGCTTTGTATTGACTGACTGTATCTTAGCAATTAGAGTCAATAGAAATAATATCAGGACAGGACCTACATTCTATGCATGCATGAAATTGATGGAAACTACTGTGGTTTGACCATTCACAGTCATTGATTTTTCACCCCTCCCCCAAGATCACAAAGTTTACCAACTGCCAACTCCAAATGTTTCTCAGTCATGATCATGGATATATAAAAATGTAATGCATGATAAAAGTGGTATCACAAATTCATGCAGAAAGAGCAGCTTGTTTATTAGATAAGGTTGAGAAAATTGGCTCATTAAATGGAGAAAAATTAACTTGGATCTCTACCTAACTCCACATAGAAAGGTGGACTCCAGATGGTTTAAAACCTTGATGAAAAATAAAATCATAAATTCAACAAACAAAAAATGTTAAAAACTCATTTTTACTAAGAAACAATGAAGCATGTCTTCAACAAGATTTTGAAAGCACTAGCCGTGAAACAAAGCAAACAAAAAGATGAGAGAGTAATGACATTAAATCAAGATATTACAACAAAAAGATAAAGGGAGAAAGTGCATAAAACTGATAAGGATTAACATTTAGCACGCAGAGATTTTACTGAAATATACTAATGACTATAAATCAGTTGATAGCACTCCAAATAGGAAAATGAGCCAAGGAGACAAACAGGCAATGTACAGAAGAGAAAGCTCATAAACTAAGAAATAAATGAAGATATTTTATAATGTATTAGGAATAAGATAAAGGAGAGTGAAAATACTTAGATATCTCATTAACCCTATCAACAGAACAATTCTAGTCCTGTGAGTTTTTGCTGGTGTAGCTATTCTTAAGAGCAGTTGATTCTACTTGGTTAAATAAATCTATACAACTATTAATACAGGAATTAAAGTTTGAGTAAATTTTTTATATAAGTCCATTGAAAGTATGTACAAGGACTTATACAACCTATTGTCTATCCTTAAAAGAATGAATAATTGAAATGTGGTCAAGGCATGTCATGAAATAGTATGTATCAGAAGCAACTAGCTAGTTATACACATAATAATATAGATTTATCTTAAAACCCTAGCACTGAAGAAACAAAATAGAAGCAATAGAGTGAGATATATGCCTTAGTCTTATGATAATAAATTCAACCTTGTGCACTAAAACAAGACCTACACTCTAACCATACACACAGCAAAAAATATTCACAGAATACAGAATAGGTTTTTATGGGGAGAAGGTGAGAAAGAAGAATGTGGGAAAAGCAAAAGACTCAGCGAGAACAGTTTCAGGTGAGGTATCAGTGATGGGCAACAGGTAATAATATCATCAAAGAAAGCCGAAACTTCTGGGAACTGAATTGATTTCCACAGGCTGCTCAGCCTTCTCATGAGTCTACCTTACCCTTTGTCTCCTAAGGGTGTTCTTCTCTGTTTTTACATTTTAACAAATCAGCAGCTGGTGGTTTCTCCTATCCAGCAGAAAAGGATGATTGATGTCCTGTGACTTTGCTTGGGGTCCTGAGCTGCTGCATGAAAACCATGTGAATCCCCCCAGAGACCCAACACATCAGTAGGAAATTGAAAATTGTGTGAGCCTTGGAATCTAGTGAGAGTTAAAGTGATTGTGCATACATGAGAAATATCCACACCTGAACTTGAGTATTGGATTTGTGAAATGGATGGAAATAGCTTAGGCCCTTAGAAAAATATATAATGATTACAAATCATCTGATATGCTTTCTAGATTAGTAATGATGTCTTTCAATAGCAACAAGCAGTAGTTTGGAAAAGAACGAGTGAACTCAAGTAAAGTACACAAAACTTTAACTGATGAAAAAATCAAACCTACCAATATTATATATATATATTTATGTATTAAATTAATTGGTATATAAGTTAATTGGTGGAAAAACTAGCAACATCTGAATACAGCTAGAAATTTACTTTATTTTTTTCATTTTCTTTGTTATTTTTTTTTATTTTTTATTATTATTATACTTTAAGTTCTAGGGTACATGTGCATAACGTGCAGGTTTGTTACATATGGATACTTGTGCCATGTTGCTGTGCTGCACCCATCAACTCGTCAGCACCCATCAACTCGTCATTTACATCAGGTATAACTCCCAATGCAATCCCTCCCCCCTCCCCCCTCCCCATGATAGGCCCCGGTGTGTGATGTTCCCCTTCCTGAGTCCAAGTGATCTCATTGTTCAGTTCCCACCTATGAGTGAGAACATGCGGTGTTTGGTTTTCTGTTCTTGCGATAGTTTGCTAAGAATGATGGTTTCCAGCTGCATCCATGTCCCTACAAAGGACACAAACTCATCCTTTTTTATGGCTGCATAGTATTCCATGGTGTATATGTGCCACTATTTTTTTCATTTTCTGACTCCTATATATATATGTATGGTGCAACATACATATTTTATATATTGCAATATGGTGCAATATACATATTTTGATATATTATTAAATTTGAAGATATTTGTCAATCAAGTAAATGTTAACACACACTGTTTTAAGCACAAGTAAAGTTGAATATCTTTTCCTTTTTTTTTTTTTTTTTTTGAGACAGTGTCTCACTCTGTAGCCAGACTAGAGTGCAGTGGCATGATCTTGGCTAACTGCAACCTCCGCCTCCCAGGTTCAAGTGACTCTCCTGCCTCAGTCTCCTGAGTAGCTGTGACTACAGGCATGTGCCACCCTGCCCAATTAATTTTGTATTTTTAGTAGAAATGGGGTTTCACTATGTTGGCCAAGATGGTCTTGATCTCTTGACCTCATGATCCACCCACCTCGACCTCTCAAAGTGCTGGGATTAAAGGCGTAAGTCACAGCGCCCAACCCCTTTTCATTTTTTATTGGGCATTTGACTTTTATTTCAGTGAGTTGTTTGTTCACTTTGATTTTTTAATTTCATGACCTCTGCTACTCTGCCTTTTTGTTTTACATAATAATGTGGTATAATTTACAATAAAGCATACACTAAACCATGATTGTAAACAAGAAGCACAGTCCAATATTGTCTTGCTTTCTGTTTGTTTGTTTTTCTAATTATCTTAAATTCATTTCAAAGTTACAGTAAAAAATTAAGAAAAGTTAAAAAATTTCATATATCCTTCATACTGCACCAGTAATGTATTTTACTTCAAAAATATGTAACCCAAGATCATCTGTTGCACTTCAATGTCATTTAATCTCGATGTCATTTAATCTCGATGTCACTTAATCTGGATGTCGTTTAATCTCAATGTCATTTGATCCAGAACAATTCATAAGTCTCTCTTGACCTTAATGTCCTATACATTTTTGAAGATAATAGAAAAGTTATATATTAGATTATCTTTTAATTTGAATTTATTTGATATTACCTCATGACGAGATTTAGATTATGCCTTCGCGGCATAAATATCACAGAAAAACTGCTGTATTTGTGTCATTGAATCCCAATAGTTGCCATGTGATGTCAATTTTTCAAATTATTTGTGATGTTTGATGTAACTACTTGAAGTGACATCAGCAAGGATTCTTTTCTGTAAAATGACTTCTTTTTCTTTGTAAATAAGTAAGCAGTCTGGAGGAGACACATGGAGACTCGGTAGATATCCTATTTCATACTCAGGTTCTAGTTACCTTTTAGCATCAATTGATATTACTTACCTGAATTTAATTATTGTAATGATGCTTATCAAGGGCGATTTTCTGATTTTATAATATTTCTATGTTTATTTTAGGCATACTACTGTAATGCAATTTTTCTTCTCCCATTCTTTCATTCATTTATACTGTGGTGTTCTTGTGGATTCTTATTTTATTCAATGTAATATAAAGGTGTATATGTATGTCGGGGGTGTGCTTGTACACATACTGTACTCATGATCATTATTTATTTTGACACTTGAATTTTTCAGTTCATCCAGTAATCAGTATAGCCTCTTCAAACTGGTTTCTGTGTCCTGGTAATATGCCATTAATTCTTTGAGCATTTCCTTGCTTTCTTTTATGGCAAAATATTCCACTCTTATCTAGTTCTTTCCCTGCTCCAGTCCTAAGATCAACTTCTTCAAGGAATAGTGGTTCCACTTAGAAGAGACTATTTATAGACTGAGGTCTGAGTTCTAGGTATTCTTATTTCTGCTGGGGATTTGCTAGTCCCAAGCCCTGTCAGTGGATAAAGTTAGAAAATAGATGCACTCATGTGCACATACATGAGTACACCCATGCAAACACACATACACAGACTTTTACATCTGCAATTATGTTTTCTAATCTATTAGTTCACATTTACACTTCCAAGTTCAATCCAATACTGCAGGATTTATTTTCTTGCATATGCCCTTTTCATATTTGAATATTTTTCTCCAAGTGTGAATTTTGGCTCCAGTTTTCCTCAGTATATTTATTTAATCCCCTGTATATACCTAATTTCTTAAACTTACTGGGACTGATGCCTCACTTATTTCTGCTTAATGGTTATATGACTAATTACAAAGGAAGGAAGGAGGGAAGGAAGGAAGGGAAAGAAAGAATAAAGGGAGGAAGGAAGGGAGGAAGGAAGGAAGGAAGAGAAGGAAGGAAGGAAGGAAGGAAGGAAGGAAGGAAGGGAGGGAGGGGGGAGACAGGGAGGGAGGCAGGGAGGGAGGGAGGGAAAAAGGAAGGAAGGGAGGGAAAAAGGAAGGAAGGGAGGGAGGGAGAAAGGAAGGAAGGGAGAAATGGAGGGAGGGAGGGAGAAAGGAAGGAAGGAAGAAAGGGAGGGAGGGAGGGAGAAAGGAAGGAAGGAAGAAAGGAAGAAAGGGAGGGAGGGAGGAAGAAAGGGAGGGAGGGAGGAAGGAAGGAAGGAAGGAAGGAAGGGAGGGAGGGAGGGAGGAAGGGAAGGAAGGAGGGAAGGAAAGAAGGAAGGAAGGAAGGGTGATGAATTTTAACTACATTAAACAATGTAAACTTAATTTCAGTTAACATATAGAACATTTCTCTCATCCCAATAAGTTCTGTCCTGCTGCTTTTCAGTAAACTCTTCATTACAGTTAGTTAAATCATTACCCTGATTTCTATCAGCACAGCTTAGTTTTATCTGTTCTAGAAATTCATGTTAATTGGATCACACAGTATGTATTTCTTTGTGCTTGGTTTGTTCCCATCTGAACAAGATTATTTTAAGATTCATCATATTGTATGTATCACTATTTCATTTCTTACTTTTTCTAAGTTATATTAAATTTTATAAACATTACACAGTTTCTTTATCTATAGATCCATTCCTGAGTTATTTCAGTTTGGGGTTAGTAGAAAAAAGTTGTCATAGAACTTTATACAAATCTTTTTCATAAATATATTTTTAATCCTCTTGGGCAAAATACCTGAAAGTATAATTGTGAGTCATAAGATATGGGCATTTTCATTTCTTAAGAAACCTGGAAATATTTTAATGCGTGGTTGTAACATTTTACACTGCTACCAAATATACCTGATGACACTTTTATATGAAGGAATACATTTTGATATCAATATATGGATGTCTATTCTTATAAAATCATTCATTCTAATCAATCATTTCCAATATATGCGTTTAATAATATTTAGAACCTTCTAAGAGTATTTATTAAATATTGTTTCTTCAGGGAGTGAAGATAAGCCCTTTAGAGATTGAAAAATGAATAGCACAACAAATTAGCAGGATAAACTCATGAATAGACACAGAGTGACTTAACATGTATAATGCTGGAATCACTGAAGATTTGAAGAAAGGCTTTATCTCTTCATTTATTTCTCTATTCCCACGTATCCAATGGGAACAACTAGGTGACCAAAGTGTTTCATCTGGAAAATTATTTACAAGTAATGACTAAAATAATAAATAACATGTTGATCTGATATCACATATTTAATAGTGTATGAATTGCTGATCTTTCCTTATCAGTGCTAATTTCTCCCATTTTTCTTGCCAGTGCTAATTCCTGCTTGCCTCATTATTTATTTTTATGCTTTACTTGAGCATTATGTAATGCCATACTGGAAAAGTTCTATTTTCTTCAAACATTCACCTTAGCCCTAATTAATTGATTTGTTCCTGTATTAAGGAGAAACCTTCTTTCTGATGAGACATAAACTATAAACTCATTTTTCCATAATTGATAAGATGGTGATAATACTTTTTAAAGAATTGTAAATTAATTTTACAGAATTAATATGTATATGTTTACTTTTGTATGTCTCACCACACATCAAAAATTTACTGTAACAGAAAAGCCATTAAAATAAAAGAGCCGCAGAATTAGAGGCTATAAAAGTTCTCATAAAATAGTAACATTTGCAGTGTGAAATATTATATACATTTCTGGATAATTTTACTGTTCTAGGACATTATATATTATTAAACAGGAAATAGCCTCAAGCATGTACATTTTGATAATAAAGATATATATAAAATACTTTATAACCATACTTTCTCTTAGTAATTATACACAGTATTAATAAAAGAAAACAATTAAGTATAAACATACTAAAATGGTGGTCTGCTTATGCACTTAAGTAGAACTGATTTATTTTCTATTATAAGCATTTAAACTAATATTTAGCAGCCTTATTTACCTTTACAAAAACTAAAACTGACTATTGTAAGAGAAACATTTTCATAAATCTATTGATCTCTACTTATATTAGAACAAAAACTTGTATAGAGTGAAGAATACAAAAGTAAGTTTGGCCTGCTTTGCTCAGTGAGTGATACACACTAGCTTTGCCACGATACTCAGTGAATATACCCTTAGGCAAACCTTTACTTAATTGGAAAAAATGCTCCTCCTCTTTATTTTTTTTACTGGGGAATATATGTCTCAACAATTACCACCCTATGCCTCTTATTCTTTGACATTAACTACGTTAAATTTTGGCAATATATTTGATAAAATACAGAACAAGAATTCTTACTATTATACGCAGAGTATTTATTAAGATAAACTAGAAAGAGAGTATATAAGAAAAAATACTATATGAACGAATGTAAATATTTGGATAATATTAGTATTTCATGACTACTCAGGAAGCAAATAATGTAGATTATAAGATTGCAGCAGATAGCTCATATCCCCCTTGCTCTGTTTTGTAATTTACAACATAGCTTTCGATGTTACTTTTACTGAGTAAATTAAAAACACAGATGAGACAAATTAATGAAAACAAGGCTCCAAATTCCAATAAATAGATTAAATAAAGAGCCACCTAAAGAGAAATAATATCACTTGTTCAGTTCATTCATAGGGATACAGCAAAACTTCACAATAGCATTATATAGAAAAATCTTGAAATTACCAAAATTTGCTAGTATTATAAGACTCTACTGTACATATTACAGCATACCTAAGCCATCTGGGTGACTTAATGGTATCTCAATGGTCTAAGAAATACTTACTGCTAAAAATATTTATATTTTTTCTTCTATCGAAGTATACAAAGACAAATTAGTGTATCACTTTTTATTTTTTTAATTTTTATTTATTTATTTATTATTATACTGTAAGTTCTAGGGTACGTGTGCACAATGTGCAGGTTTGTTACAAATATATACATGTGCCATGTTGGTGTGCTGCACCCATTAACTCGTCATTTACTTTTATATCTCCTAATGTTATCCTTCCCCGGCCCCCCACCATAGGCCCTAGTGTGTGTGATGTTCCCCACCCTGTGTCCAAGTGTTGTCATTGTTCAATTCCCACCTATGAGTGAGAACATGCAGTGTTTGGTTTTCTATTCTTGCAATAGTTTGCTGAGAATGATGGTTTCCAGCTGCATACATGTTCCTACAAAGGACATGGGCTCATCCTTTTTTATGACTGCATAGTATTCCACGGTGTATATGTGCCACATTTTCTTAATCCAGTCTGTCATTGATGGACATTTGTGTTAGTTCCAAGTCTTTGCTATAGTGAATAGTGCCACTATAAACATACGTGTGCATGTGTCTTTATAGCAGAATGATTTATAATCTTTTGAGTATCCAGCATATAAACAGAATCAAAGACAAAAAAACAGATGATTATCTCAATAGATGCAGAAAAGGCTTTGACAAAATTCAACAGCCCTTCATACTAAAAACTCTCAATAAATTTTGTATTGATGGAATGTATCTCAAAATAAGAGGTATTTATGACAAACTCACAGGCAATATCATACTGAATGGGCAAAAACTGGAAGCATTCCCTTTGAAAACTGGCACAAGACAGGGATGCCCTCTCTCACCACTCCTATTCAACATAGTGTTGGCAGTTCTGGCCAGGGCAATCAGGCAGGAGAAAGAACTAAAGGGTATTCAATTAGGAAAAGAGGAAGTCAAATCGTCCCTGTTTGCAGATGATATCATTGTGTATTTAGAAAACCCCATCGTCTCAGCCCAAAATCTCCTTAAGCTGACAACTTCAGCAAAGTCTCACAATACAAAATCAATGTGCAAAAATCACAAGCATTCTTATACACCAATAACAGACAAACAGAGAGCCAAATCATGAGTGAACTCCCATTCACAATTACTTCAAAGAGAATAAAATACTTAGGAATCCAACTTGCAAGGGATGTGAAGGACCTCTTCAAGGAGAACTACAAACCACTGTTCAATGAAATAGAAGAGGACACAAACAAATGGAAGAACATTCCATGCTCATGGATAGGAAGAGTCAATATCATGAAAATGGCCATAATGCCCAAGGTAATTTATAGATTCATTGCCATCCCCATTAAGCTACCAATGACTTTCTTCACAGAATTGGAAAAAACTACTTTAAAGTTCATATGGAACCAAAAAAGAGCCTGCATTGCCAGGACAATCCTAAGCCAAAAGAACAAAACCGGAGGCATCATGCTACCTGACTTCAAACTATATTACAAGGCTACAGTAACCAAAACAGCATGGTACTGGTACCAAAACAGAAATATAGACTAATGAAACAGAACAGAGCCCTCAGGAATAATACCACACATCTACAACCATTCGATCTTTGACAAACCTGACAAAAACAAGAAATGGTGAAAGGATTCCCTATTTAATAAATGGTGCTGGGACTGGATCCCTTCCTTACACCTTGTACGAAAATTAATTCAAGATGGATTAAAGACTTAAATGTTAGACCTAAAACTACAAAATCCCTAGAAGAAAACCTAGGTAATACCATTCAGGACATAGGCATGGGCAAGGACTTCATGTCTAAAACACCAAAAGCAATGACAACAAAAGCCAAAATTGACAAATGGGATCTAATTAAACTAAAGAGCTTCTGCACAGTAAAAGAAACTACCATCAGAGTGAATAGGCAACCTACAGAATGGGAGTAAATTTTTGCAATCTACTCATCTGACAAAGGGCTAATATCCAGAACCTACAAAGAACTCAAACAAATTTACAAGAAAAAAACAAACAACCCCATCAAAAAGTGGGCAAAGGATATGAACAGACACTTCTCAAAAGAAGACATGCATATAGCCAACAGACACATGAAAAAATGCTCGTCATCACTGGCCATCAGAGAAATGCAAATCAAAACCACAATGATATAACATCTCACACCAGTTAGAATGGCGATCATTAAAAAGTGAGTAAAAAACAGGTGCTGGAGAGGATGTGGAGAAATAGAAACACTTTTACACTGTTGGCAGGACTGTAAACTGGTTCAGCCACTGTGGAAGACAGTGTGTCGATTCCTCAAGGCTCTAGAACTAGAAATACCATTTGACGCAGTCTCCCCATTACTGGGTATCACTTTTTTAAAAGAAAAATCTACAAGTGTGAGGAGGGAGAACTGGGGTATTTACATGCATTTTCATAATATTTATGTAAATATAAAGTAAGAAAAACTTGACAGAATACTAACTGAAATTAACTTCAGTGTTTTGTGTTTTCTTGTATATGAAAAAAAGAACAGAGTAACAAATCAAAAAGTGAGACACATGAAGAATGCTTATTGGAAAACAAATTATCCTAGAAGATAAATAAATGTTCAGGAAAATTATCTTTATTAATGATAAAGCTAATTTTTAAAAAAATAATAATAAGAGTTGCAAGTTAACAATAATTGATGATAAAATACATAAAAGGGAGATGAAAAGTGAGTTAGTGATCTAAAAAATGGAAGGGAAACCTGCTCTGGGAAATAATTATAGAAATCACAATCATCTGATGTCTTGAATAATAATATTAATTTTGCCTAAAAGCATTCTGAAAACTGTAAGACAGTTTTGAGAAAAGTGTAACATAAAATGGACAAGAAAACATAGAGTGTGTATATTGATATAGAAAGCCTTCAAAAATACAGTATTAAACAAAAGCAAGTAGTCTATTATTATTCTTTGATACAATAATTTTACTAAATATGTATTAAAAAGTTGTCTATATGCATATGTACATATATATTCAAGATATATGCACATATACATATGTAATCCTTCTAAATATGGATATGGGCTTAGATAAAGGAGGCCCTACTCTGCACACACAATTTCTATAATGACAAAGTTAAAAAAGTGTTAATGTAATATTAAGTTAATGCTGAGACAACGTTAAGTCATTCTCTACTCTTATGTTCCTTCCAGTAGTATGGTGCCCCTGGCTTCCCTCTATCACACATCTTCCTGTTGAGTAATGGTTTTTCATAAATGTGAACATGGAAGAGGAAACTAGTTACGTGCATACAGATAATTCCCTCCCCCCCTCACCTCTCTGGACTTTGGCTGAGTGCACAGGTCACAGGTTCTTAAGTTCGTTATACTTTAGGTTGTCAATAGCCAGTATTAACAGGTCTATCCTCTAGAATGTGGAAAGAAACATTTTTTTAAAAAATTACTAGCTATTATGTAATACAATTTTTTAAATGAATAATTTCCAATTGTTTGCTTTCAGAAAATTTTTTTTTTAATCTTTAATTTTTAAAGCTAAATAAATAGGTTATTGGTGGAATTTTTACAAAACAATTTAAAGAAAGGAATGATAATTTTATAAAAGTTTTGTTCCCATATACTTAAGTGAGAAAGAGTTTCTCACTTAACACTATGCAACAAACAATAGGGATAAAATGAAACATGGTACTAAAGAATGAACATTGTCTTATTTAGGATTAAATAATATCCATCCACAGACAATAACCAATTATAATAATTAACAAGCATATTTGTCCAGTAAGAAATTCAGTTACAGTTAAGTTTCTTTATTTTTAATTTTTATTTATGCTTGAGGAATTATTTACTAGTAATTTTAATAAACTCATTTGTGACTGAAAACTTTAACTTAGGACCATAGAGGCTAATATTTAAAAAATACAAATTAGAATATTTAACCTCCATTTTTGCAGAAAGTTAAAATAATTAAATCAATGTAACATTACAAAGCATGAAATGTATTACAATAAAATCTTTGATTGTAATGAAATAAAAATATACATTAAATATTTATGAATAAACTAACATTTCTCACAAAGATGAGCTTTTTGATGTATTTCAAAATGTTTACTTACAGGTTTCAAAGCGTTGTATTAAAAGTGTGAAGTAATAGTATTTTAAAACACTTATATTTAAAACATGTTGAAATGACTATATTTAAATTTATGTAAAAATTGTAGGAATGTAAGTGAAAAAATATGAGAATATATGCTTTCTCAGATAATTTTTAGTGCAAAGCATAAGCCAAAAGCCATGCATTTATTTTGTATTTTAACTTTTTGATTATGAATACATAATAGTTGTACATATGATATTTTGTACATATGTACATATGATACATGTGATATTTTGACACAAGCATGCAACGTATAATGATCAAATCAGGGTAATTGGGGTATCCATCACTTCAAGCATGTACAATTTGTTTGTGTCAGGAAAATTCCGATTCCACTGTTTTTTTTTTGTTTTTGTTTTTGTTTTTGTTTTTGAAGAACGTAATGCATTATATTGTCATCCTATTGTGGATATAGTCATCCTATTGTGCAACCAAAACACTAGATTTTATTCCTTCTGTCTAACTGTAATTTTGTACCCATTAACGATCTCCATTTTATCCCCTGCTTCACTATATGTTTCCCAGCCTCAGGTAACTATCATTCTACTCTGTATCTTCATGAGTCCAATTTTGTTTTTTTAGCTCCCACATATTACTGAGAAAAATGCAATATTTGTCATTCTGTGCCTGGCTTATTTTACTTAACACAGTGTCCTCCATTTTCATTCATGCTCTTACAAATGACAGGATTTAATTCCTTTTTATGGCTGAATCTTTCATTTTATAATTATACCACATTTTTTTTTTTATCCCTTTATGCCTCCATAGACACTTAGGTTGAGTTGACATCTTGCGTACTGTAAATAGTGCTGCATAGGAGCGCACATAACTCTTCAATATACTGATTTCCGTTTCTCTGGGGCATATACACAGCAGCAGGATTGTGGATCATATAGCAGTCCAGTTTTAATTTTTTGAGTCACCTCCATACTTGTTCTCCATAGTGACTTTACCAATTGACATTTCTACCCACAGCATACAAGGGTTTTCTTTTCTCCAAATCCATACCAGCATTCGTTATTGCCTGTTTTGTTTTATAAAAGCCATTTTAATTGAAATGAAATTATATCTGATTATAGCTTCAATCTGCACTTATTTAATGTTTAATGGTGCTGAGCATTGTTTCATGTACTTGTTGGCCATTTGTATGTCTTCTTTTCAGAAGTATCTATTCAGATTGCCTACTTTTTAATTGGATTCTGTAATTTTTCCTATTGAGTTGTTGGAGCTTATATATTATGGTTATTAACACCTTGTCAGATGGGTTGCAAATATTTTCTCCCATTCTATGGGTTCTTTCTTAACTTTGTTGGCTGTGTCCTTTGCTACACAGAAGCTTTTTCATTTGATGTGATTCCGTTTGTCCATTTTTTCTTTTGTTCCCTGTGCTTTGGAGGTCTAACTCATGAAATCCTTGCCCAGACCAATGATCTGAAGTGTTTCTCTAATGTTTCCTTCTGGTAGTTTCATAGTTTTAAGATGTAAGTATCTAATCAATTTTTATTTGATTTGTGTATATGGTGAGAGATACAGTTATAGTTTTATCTTTTGCATATGGATATCCCAGCACTATTTATTACAGAGACTGTCTTTTCTCCAGTGTATGTTCTTGACAACTTTGTTGAAAGTGAGTTGACTGTAAACATGTGGATTTATTTTTTGGTTTTCTATTCTGTTGCATTGGTCTATGTGTCTGTTTTTTCTGCAAGTACCTTGCTGGTTTGGTTACTAAAGTTTTGCAGTGTAATTTGAAGTCAGGTAATATGTTGCCTTCAGTTTTATCGATTTAATTAATTAATTTTTGCTCAGGGTATCTTTGGCTATTCTGGATTGTTTGTGGTTCCATATAAATTTTAGATTTTTAAAAAATTTATGTGAACAACTACATTGGTATTTTGTGCTTTGGGTAGTATGAACATTTTAACAGTACTGACTCTTCCAAACTGTGAACGTGGAATAACTTTCAGTTTTGTGTGTTTGTTTGTTTATTTGTTTTGTGTGTGTGTGAGCAATGAGACAGAAAAAAAAAAGGAAAGGAAAAAATCAACTTATTCTTGTTTACAAAAGACATGATTTTATGATTAGAAAACCCTAAAGACTCAACCAAAATAACTATTAGAACTGATTTAAAATATCAGTAAATTTGCAGAATGCGAAACCATTACACAAAAATCAAGAGCATTTCTATAAACCAAAAGTGAACAATCTGAAAAAGAAATCAGAAAAATAATCCAATTTACAATAACTATAAATAACATAAAATACAGTGAAAACTGTAAAATATTGATGAAACAAATTGAAAAGGCATGCATTTATGGTTCAATTTCCATTTTATAGATGAGGACTGTAAAGACAGGTAAAATTATTGTTAAAATAGAAAATGAAAAAATCAACTGTGCTTTCAAGACAAATGATATTTAATTCCACTAGATTGTATTTTTAATATATTTTAAGTGACAAAAATATGTGGCTGATAAATTAGGCCTAAAATTATATAATCACATATGCTCTCTAATTTCGCAAATTTAGGAACCCATGATGGATTCAACAATATCATCATACTTTGGAATACTTGTGTATGTATGTGTGTGTGTGTATGTATGCACGTATGTGTTTGCTTATCACTCTACACATGGTATAATGTTGAAAGCTTCCTTCGATATTGCTTTAGTGGAGAAACTGAGGCTCAAGAAAAAAGGTTATTTTTCCCTTTGTTAAATAATTCAATCTTGATGTGTCTAATCAAATTAGGCTCTAAGACTACAGGCTGCTCATTTGCTTTTGTATCAATTCCATGAAACTCTAATTTGTATGAAATTATATTAGTCACAGTACAAAGGTGGAAAACATTTCTTTTAATTTTTACTGGACACCTTATATTTTTGTCATATTTTGCTATAGGTATTTGGATAAATGGACAGAAAAATAAATCCTAAAAAAAAAAAAAATGTGTTCTTGAGGACAGCCAACTAAGTGAAGCAAAAGAGTCAAGAGTTTGTGTGAGTCAACAGTTTGATAGTGGAGGCCATTTGTCAAACTGGTTGTGTGGAGCAACATGCAGAACATTTGCCACAGGTGGTGGAAATAGACACCAAATTCAAATAACAGGAAAAAGTAGAAAGTGAGGACGTAGAGACAGCAAATGTAGACAATTCTCTCAAGAATCTTGGCTGTGCCTTCCACAAAGTTAAAAATGATGTACTTTAGCACTGAGAAACAAGTGATTGAACTTGCTTATGACACTTCCCAGTAGCTGTGTGATTTGGGGCAAGCCACAGACTGTTGAAAGCTCAGCCTCTCAAGATGAGAATTAAGGGTACAAATATCTGTATCAGCCGGGTGCGGTTGCTCACGCCTGTAATCCCAGCACTTTGGGAGGCCGAAACGGGTGGATATCGAGGTCAGGAGTTAGAGACCAGCCTGACCAACATGGTGAAATCCCATCTCTACTGAAAATACAAAAATTAGCCAGCCATGGTGGCACAGGCCTGTAATCCCAGCTACTCAGGGGGCTGAGGCAGAAGAATTGCTGAACCCGGAAGACGCAGGTGCAGTGAGCCGAGATCGTGCCGCTGCACTCCAGCCTGGGCAACAGAGTGAGACTCAAAAAAAAAAAAAAAAAAAAAAAAAAAAAAAAAAAATCTATCTCATGGGGTTATTGCAAGCATTATAGGAAATTATTAAAAGTAATTAACACACTTCTCATCATATAGTAAGTGCATAACACATAGAGTATGCAACACTAAACAAATACAGTATAAAGAAATAACTAATTTAGGGTATATTTTGCACAATAATTTTAAACATAAAATGTGCTTAAAACAATTCATAAAAATCATTGAATACATTAATTCATATTGAAATTATTGGGAACATTTTAATTTAATGTTTATTTTTATTAAGATAAAAACAAAGAAACAAAAAACATCATTTTATTCTAGATGGGGAGACCAAACAGAAATTCCTGACTTGACGAAAGGTAACTGTATTAGTCTTCTCATATTGCTATAAACAGAGCATCTTACACTAGGTAATTTTTAAATAAAAGAGGCTTAACTGGCTCATGGTTCCTCAGACTGTATAGGAACCACGATGTTGGGCATCTGCTTGGCTTCTGGGAAGCCTCAGTAAACTTGCTCAGTAATTATGGTGGAAGTGGATAGGGAAGCAGGCATGCCTTCCATGGCAGTAGCAGGAGGAAGGGGCAGGGAGGTGCTACACACTTTACAACAACCAGGTCTTATGATAACTCACTCACTATCACACCACAATACCCAGGTAAAAATTCTCCCCCATGGTGCAATCACTCCCACTAGGCCCCACCTCCAACACTGGAAATTCATTTCAATATGACATCTGGGCAGGGACACAGATCCAAGCCATATCAGCAACATAAAATTTTCTATTGTTCAATTTAAAATTAAATAATATGAATCTAATTGCTAACAAGTTAGATCAACATCAACAACTCTCCATAAATTTCTCTACATTGATGATTCTCAAACATCTAACAGAAATTATGACAGATAGAAATAATGTTAGTACCAGCCTCTGCCTCTCCTATTGTTACTTTATAGTTAATTTGGGTGCTATACATTTGTTTGTTAGAAGAAATTCAGTAAAAAATTTATGACTAATTCTTAAAAATGTTTTTGCCATGTGTTTATATATATGCATGTCTGATTATTTTTTCTTGTTACAGATATAACCTGATTTGAAAGTCACAGAAATAATCTCATTTGAAACCATGATAGATCATGTTAGTCACCAAAAAGTACTTAACATTTTCATTTTTATGACTATATGGGTGATATGCATAAGAGTATAATTATACTCCTCATTGGATTCTAACTTAGAACCAAGCAAGCCTTTGTTTTTCATTTATTTTTATCAAATTAAAATAACATCCTTTATTTCTCAGAAAAAGTATGTTTTCATTTTCATCATTTTTTTGTATATTTATTTTGCTGTTGTGTAAAAGATAGTGTCATTTCATTTGGTGGTACAATACTTTCAGAACTCTTTAAAAAGTTAAGGTTAAATAATTATTATCTAGTTTATGTACATAAAAAATTAATGTTCAAAATCTCACAATATTTTGCCATTTAATTCATGTAGATCAAATATAAATGTTTATTTAGCATGATTTTTATAATTATATAGAAATCTGATTATTTTGGCAATTTGATGTTTTATACCCCTTCTTACATGGAAAAAAGAAAAATGTTAGATTTATGTATTGATCTTACAAAATTGACATTAATTCTTATATAATATGATCAAATAGGTGTTTGCAATAAAATTGTATGTATTGATTTGATATACTCACATACGAAGGACTATGTATATTAATTTTGTAGTAAAATTCAAAGTTTTATTTTAGAAACCTCCAATATTTCAGGTGTTATACTTTATAAGAACAATTCAGGTTTTCTGCAGTACTGTTGAAAGGCAAAATAAATCATGAGCAGTATATAACTTAAGTGAGATATTAATCTTTTTATATCTATTTATACATTTAGCATTTATACAACTTTCTCAGTATAATACTAATTATAAAACGATATAATACTTATCTATGTAACTGAGCAAAACCACCTACAAATTGTCAACAAATATTGATGCACCTCTTCTGTGAAAACTTAATGGTTATTTTCCTGTGGCATCAGAATATTAAATTTGAGATACACTATGATTAATTGATCAAGGACTGTTCTTGTTGAGTAATTATATTTAAGAAGGATCTGTCAATGCCATTTGCTTTCAATTGTCCTATTAAATCAAAGATAATGAGTACAGGTGTACTGAGTAATGTATGAAATAATGCAATTGAGTGAAAAAATTCAAATAAAAATATAGGTAATTATGAACTAAAAGTAGGCAGAGCAAGATAATAGAGTGGGGTTAATTGACTGCCTTCAGGATACCGAAAAATCAAACAAGTCTGCCAATGATTTAAATGTTCTACTTAGTACACTGAAAATATTTCCTACACATACTTCATAAAATATAGAGTCATGAAGCCTAGACAGGGTCACAAAGTAATATTTAAACTAATACCAAATGATCTAAAACATCAAAAAACTGGTGTGGTTCAAGGAGAACAAGGTTAATAGTTTTAAAGAAGAGTATCAAATGTAATTTATCATTCCAAAACTGTAATTATGAAGAAATTAACATATTATTGTAATAGAATTTACCATATTCTGATTTTGCAGTTCTCAAAAAATATACATTCACATGTATAAGTTATTTGTAAGTAGCATACTCTCACAACTCAGTTAAGTATGTGTATTTTGCAAATCAGATGAGATTTACCATTTAATAAAGAAAATAATTTAAAAACGAAAAGTCATACACATAAAAGCCATGATGTTTAATTAAAACATTCCCCTACTCAGAGGTATAATTACAAAACCAAGTTAAGACCAAAATGAATAAAAAATGCTTTTTAAAACGTAGTATATAACACACTAAAATTCTGAAAGTGATTTATAAAGCTTGTGTACAGGCCCAGATTCAATAAGCAAATATTTTACCATTTAGACAGTTATTTATTTAATTCAACGTATAATTATTTAACTAATCTAGTCTCAGTTTGCACACCTTGGTACTATGGTGGTTGTTGCCTACTACCTGTGGTTGATCGCTTTAATGAATTGCAATATACTGAAAGCTCTCCAGTTACTAATGCTTTGCTGTAGGATTAAAGTTATTGCCAAATTCAGAATAATTTATCCAGTGTTAATAATAAAGGTGTTTATGAGATGTCTCTGTAGAAATAATAATTTTATTTTATCTTTAAGTTCCATAGAGTAGGAGTACCATGTTTCAAATGGTTGGAAAAATTAAATGTTAGAAAATGGAATTCTTAAATTCCAGTGTTTATTATTGTTCAAATCATTAAGTCAGGAAAGAGAAAATTGATGTGCAACTTGTTCTCTGTACCAGTTATGGCTTAGCATTTTAAACAATGAAGAAGAATAGTTCCAAACTACAATGTGTAGACTACCATGAAAAAATAAAATGCTCACTTTCTCAAAATACATGTGAGTTTTGATTAGGAGACTTCAAATTACAGTACTCAGCTTACAGAAGTATTGAGGTCATCTATAGTGTTGACCCACATATCTCTGGGAGAAAAGATAAAATGTTGGAAAAGCAGTTCTTGCATTTTTTCTAGCTGTTTGGTTTCTTTTGGGATGTGTGCCCAGTTTTCCTGATATTCCATTACTAAAAAGATTGTGGTAATACGGATTTTTTTATGATGAGGATATTGATAAAATTCCTGATGTACACACACAAATTATATTCATAGTCTTGTGTGAGGTTTGTGAGTAATACATAGACTGTACTCAGAGTTTTCAAAGTAATCGTTCTTTAAATTTTAGGATAGTCCTTTACACACAATAATTCATTGATTTATGGAAAGTCTGCAATGAAAAATGACATGTACAGTCTCATAAGTGTTTTGACAGCTTCTAAATTGTGAGGAAAAAAGCCAAAATGTTTCAAAATTGGTTAAGTTGGACACTTTCCCTTTCTCCAAATTTAAATGGTGCGAACAAAAGTCCCTAGGAGACTCCAATGTTTTCAAAGTGACTTAAATCCTTCTCAGTTGTTTGAAAGTCCTACCTGATTTCAAGGAAGATACATTATGATAGTTTTTTTATCCTAATAATTTTTTTTGATAAAGGATACATAGTATATCACATAGTTCAGAGTATGTAACAGAGTTTTTTACTTTTAATGAAAGTTTATTTTATACTTTGTTGAGACAGTTCTTAATATGTTGTCCAGGCTGGTCTTGTACTCCTGGCCTGAATCGATCCTCCCACCTTGGCCTCCCAAAGTGTTAGGACTACAGCTGTGAGCCACCACCCTTGTTTGAGGATTTGTGCAAGGTGTTTGCTAGAATCTTCATCTAGTCTTCGACTCCTACTGTAATGAAACCATTCTGGAGTTTTCAATTTCCTAGTGCTAACAGGCTTCCAAAGACTCTTAGCTGCCCTGAGAACATATGGGAAATGCCAACAGGAAATAGAGAGGTCTCCCCTTGGATCAGAAATACTCTTGGAGTTATGGAGGCCGAGATGTCCAAGGTCATGGGGCCACATCTGGTGAGACCTTTCCTGCTGGTGGGGACAGTGAGGAATCCCAGGGCTGCACAGGGTATGGTATGGTAAGAGGGCTGAGCATGCTAGCTTAAGTTTCTCTTCTTTTTATGGTTTTTATTTTGTTGATTTTTATTCCAGTAATTTTTGGGGAAGAGGTGGTGTTTGTTTACATGGCTAGGTTCTTTAGTGATGATTGTTGACATTTTGTTGCACCCATCACCCAAGCAGTGTAACTGTGCCCAAGGTGTAGTCTTTTATCCCTCACCTCCTCCCTCCTTTCCCTCTGAATCCCCAAAGTCCGTTGGTTCGTTGTATCATTCTTATGCCTTTGCATCCTCATAGCTTAAATCCCACTTATAAGTGAGAACATACAATGTTTGGCTTTCCATTCCTGAATTACTTCACTTAGAATAATGGTTGCCAACTCCATCCAGATTGCCACGAATGCCAGTATTTCATTCTTTCCTGTGACTGAGTAGTATTCCATGGTGTGTGTGTTTATGCGTGTGCGTGTGTGTGCATGGATGTTTGTTTCTCTCTCTCTCTCCCTCGCGCTCTCTCTCTGTGGATAGATGATAGATAGATAGATAGATAGATAGATAGATAGATAGATAGATAGACAGATTCATTATTTCATTCCTTTTCACAACTGAGTAGTATTCCAGAGTGTGTGTGTTTGTGTATATATGTATATGTGTGTGTATATGTATGTGTGTGTGTATATATACGTATATACATTATTTCATTCCTTTTTATGGCTGAGTAGTATTCCATGTTGTGTGTGTATGTGTGTTTCTCTCTCTCTCTCCATCTCTCTCTCTAGAAGATAGATAGATAGATAGACAAATAGATTCATTATTTCATTCCTTTTTATGACTGAGTAGTATTCCATTGTGTGTGTGTGTATGTATATGTTTGTGTATATGTATCTCTGTGTGTATATATATGTATATACACTCTTTCATTCCTTTTTATGGGTTAGTATTCCATGTGTGTGCGTCTGTGTATATGTGTGTGTGTGTATATATATAGGAATTTTTATATCATATACATATATACACATATACATATATACACACACATATATATATCTCACATTTCTTTATCCACTCATTGATTGATGGGCATTTGGGCTGCTTCCCTCTTTTTGCAATTGTGAATTGTGCAGCTATAAACATGTATGTGTAAGTGTCTTTTTCATATAATGGCTTTTTTTTCTCGGTAGATATCCAGTGGTGGAGTTGCTGAATCACATGGTCAATCTACTTTTAGTTCTTTAAAGCATCCTCATATTGTTTTCCATATGGGTTGCACTAGCTTATATTCCCAGCAGCAGTGTAAATGTGTTCCCTTTTCACCACATCCACACCAACATCTATCATGTTTTGATTTTTTACTTTGGCAATTCCTGCAGGAGTAAGGTGGTATCGCACAGTGGTTTTGACGTGCATTTCCTTGATAACTAGTGATGTTGAGCATTTCTCCATATATTTATTGGCCATTTGTATATCTTCTTTTGAGAATTGTCGATTTATGTCCTTAGCCCTTATTTTGAAGGAATTTTTTTTTCCTTGTTGATTTGTTTGAGTTCCCAAAGTAGATTCCACATATTAGTCCTTTGTTGGGTGCATAGGTCATGAAAATTTTCTTCCACTCTGTAGGTTGTCTGTTTACTCTGCTGATTATTTCTTTTGCAGCATGAAGCTTTTTAGTTTCATTAAGTCCCATCTATTTATCTTTGTTTTTTGTTGCATTTGCTGTTGGGTTCTTGGTCATTAACTCTTTGTCTAAGTCAATGACTAAAAGAGTTTCCAACTTTATCTTCTAGAATTTTTATGATTTCAGGTCTTAGATTTAAGTCTTTGGTCCTTCTTGAGTTGATTTTTGTATAAGATGAGAGATGAGAATCCAGACTTATTCTTTAATATGTTGCTTGAAAATTATCCCAGCACCATTTGCTAAATAGGGTGTCCTTTACCCACTTTATGTTTGTGTTTGCTTTGTCAAAGATCAGTTGACTAGATTTGGCTTTATTTCTCAGTTCTCTATTTTGTTACATTGATCTATGTGCCTATTTTTAAACCAGTACCAAGTTGTTTTGATGACTATAGCTGTGTAGTATAGTAATGTGATGCCTCCAGATTTGTGGGTTTTGTTTGTTTTTGTTTTGTCTTTCCTTGGCTATGCAGGCTCTTTTTTGGTTCCATATCAATTTCAGGATTTTTTTTTTTTTTCTGTGGAGAATAATGATGGAATCTGATGGGAATTGCATCAAATTTGTAGATTGCTTTTGGCAGTATGGTTATTTTTACAATATTGATTCTACCCGTCCACGAGCTTGGAATGTGTTTCTATGTATTTGTGTCATCTTTGATATCTTTCAGCAATGTTTTGCAGTTTTCCTAGTAGAGGTCTTTCACCTCCTTGTTTAGGTATTTTCCTAAGATATTTAAGTATTTTGGTTTTGAAACTATTGTAAAAGGAATTGAGTTCTTGATTTGATCCTCAACTTGGTTACTGTTGGTGTATAGTGGTGCCACTGATTTATGTACATTGATTTTGTATCCTGAAACTTTGCTGAATTTATTCATCAGAGCTTTTTTCTTTTCTTTTTTTCTTTTTTTTTTTCTTTTTTTGATGAGTCTTTAGGGTTTTCTAGCTATACAATCACATCATCAGTGAACAACAACAGATTGACTTCCTCTTTATCAGTTTGGATACCCTTGATTTCTTTCTCTTGTCTGACTGCTCTGACTAGGAGTTCCAGTACTATGTTGAATAGAAGCGGTGAAAGTGGCCATTATGTTCTTGTTCCAGTTCTCTGGGGAAATGCTTTCAATTTTTTTTTTTTTTCTGCTCAGTAAAATGTTGGTTGTGGGTTTGTCATAAACGGCTTTTACTACCTTAAGGTGTGACCCTTCTATGCTGATTTTGCTGAGGGTTTTAATCATAAAGGATGGCTGGATTTTGTCAAATGCTTTTTCTGTGTTCATTGAGGTGATTATATAATTTTTGTTTTTAATATTGTTTATGTGATGTATTACATTTATTGACTTGCATATATTAAGCCATCTCTGCATTCATGGTATGAAACCCACTTGATCATGGTGAATTATCTTTTTGATATGCTGTTGAATTCACCTAGTATTTTATTGAGGGTTTTTGCATATATGTTCATCAGAGACGTTGGTCTGTAGATTTCTTTTTTGGTTATGGCCTTTCTTGGTTTTGAATTAGGGTGACACTGGCTTTATAAAATGAGTTGGGGAGAATTCCCTCTTTCCTTATTTTTTGGAACAGTTTCAGTAGGATTGGCACCAATTTTTGTTTGAACGTGTGATAGATTCAGCTGTGAATACATCTACTTCTGAACTTCTTTTTTGTTGGAAATTTTGTTATTGCCATTTCAATCTCACTGCTTGTTATTGATGTGTTAAGAGTTTCTATTTCTTCCTGGTTTAATCTAGGAGGGTGGTAAATTTACAGGAGTGTATCTATCTCCTCTAGGTTATCTAGTGTGTGCACATCAAAGTGTTCACAGGAGCTTTGAATGATATATTGTATTTCTGTGGTATTGGTAGTAATATCTCCCATTTCATTTCTAATTGAGCTTATTTGGATTTTCTCTCTTCTTTTCTTGGTTAATCTCACCAATGGTCTATTAATTTAGTTTATCTTTTCAAATAACCAACTTTTTGTTTCATTTATCTTTTGTATTGTTTCTGTCTGTTTCAATTTCATTTAGTTCTGCTCTGATCTTTGATATTTCATTTCTGCTACAGGGTTTGGGTTTGATTTTATCTTGTTTCTCTAGTCCCTTGAGGTGTGACCTTAGATTATCTATTTGTGCTCTTTTTGACTTTTTGATGTAGACAATGCTATAAACTTTTCTCTTAGCACTGCTTTTACTGTAAGAGGTTTTGATAGGTTGTGACATTATTATCATTTAGTTCAATGAACTTTTTATTTTAATCTTTATTTCATTATTGACCCTACAATCTTTCAGGAGAAGATTATTTAATTTTCATGTATTTGCATGGTTTTGAGGGATTTGTTGGTGTTTGTTTCCAGTTTAATTCCACCGTGGTCTGAGAGAGTACTTGATATAATTTCAGTTTTCTTAAATGTATTGAGGCTTGTTTTGTGGCCTGGCATATCATCTATGCTGGAGAATGTTTCATTTGTTGATGAACAGAATGTATACTGGGCAGTTACTGGGTAGAATGTTCTGTAAACATCTGTTAAGTCCATTTGCTCTGGGGTGTAGTTTAAGTTCATTGTTTCTTTGCTGACTTTGTCTTGATGACCTGTCTAGTGCTATCAGTGGAGAATTGAAATTCCCCACTATTATTGTGTTGTTGTCTATCTAATTTCTTAGGTCTAGTAGTAATTGTTTTATAAATTTTGGAGCTCCAGGATGGGTGTGGTGGCTGACATCTGTAATCCCAACACTTTGAGGGGCTGAGGCAGAAGGATCACTTGAGCCCAGGAGTTTAAGACTAACCTGGACAACACAGACAGACCCTGTCTCAATTTAAACAGAAAAAGAAAAAGAAATAAATGAATAAATAAATGAATTTTGGAGCTCCAGTTTTAGGTGAATATATTTAGGATTGTGATACTCTCATGTTGAATCAGTCCTTGTATCATTATATAATGTCCCTCTTTGTCTTTTTTAACTGTTGTGGCTTTTTTATCCTGATAAAATTATTGCAAAAGGGATGTGTATTACATCACATGTACATATCATATCATTTACATAGTATGACAAAACATTATATCACTCAAGCAATATTATCTTAATATCACATTTTATTCTTAAAATTGCCAGACAATTTCTATATACAGAAATTATTTTAAGCAGTGATTTAATAAATATAATGTAGTTGAATTCACTGCTGAGAGGATAAACAAAGTATTCTCCATCCTTCAACAGCATTTGATATGCAGTTTGTTGTTGTACTTTAATCAGATAAAGCTAACAATAAAAATTTGTCTTATCTTTTCAATTTGTAAGTCTTGGTACTTTAATCTTTTCTAAACTGGATGATCTCATAGTACTGATATAATCTTATGAAAATGGAGGATATTTAAGACACATTAATCTGATTCACGTGTAATATGATTTTCCAAGACATGTCAAATGAAATTGGGTTAAAGATTGTTTTCTGTGTAGTTGTTCAAATGTTGCCAGTACTACTATCTGAAAGCCAATACACAGAGTGTCAGATGTGAAGGATCCTTCAATTTACATTTCTAATGTAAAAACACCTGAGGCTTGATAGAAAAAATAAGAATCAGTACAATGGTGTTATTTAAAAGTACTACCATTTTGAGGGCATATATTTTATTTAGGAAATATTCTCTCTACCTCCTACATCCTGACTTTGAGAAAACATGGAATAACCTCTCTTAATATCAATATCAAATTTCACTTATCTATTAAAATTCACATATTTTAAAAATAAAATGCTATTTATTTTTCTTACCTATTGTAAGCTTGTATTTGATATAATTTGATTGGCATTGTTGTTTTTCTGTTAAGCAATTATTATTCTAACCAGTGCAAACAACTAGTCAACAAACTTTTTTAGTTATTAAAAATCAGATCTTACAAAATACTAATAAAGTACATTTTATTTAACTTGATCGGTAAAAAGGTATGCTTCATTTTAATTTACATAATCACCTACAAACTCTTATATACTTTTAAATTGGTGTACGAAGTGACTTAATCTAGGATGTTTAATCAAGGAAAAGAAGAAGACATAAAAATGACTTTCTCCTGCTTAATATCAGATATTTATTTTATATAACTTACTGATGTTTAAATAATTGTGAAGCATAATTATTTATAACATTGGGTTAGGTCATGCATGCTATGGAAACCAATAACTCAAAAATATTAGTTATTTGAAGTTATTTGAAGCAAGAAGATTTACTTGTTATTTATGTCTTTTGTGTACCATGTATATTCTACAACATAGGTTATCCTTTATGTGTCCTTAGTCTGTAATCCAGAATAACAGCAAGGTCTTCATGTGGATGTTGCCATGCTAGACAGAAATAGAATAAATTTTTTAAAAGATAGAATTTGCAAGTCACTAATTGATTCTAAAAGTCCCTTCCCTTTCACTCACATTTTACAAAACTGGGTTCTAAAAGTATTTTCCCTGGACCAGTAACATCAGAATTGCCTAGGGACTTGTTAGAAATGTAAAAAGTTTCTGTCCCTAGCTCCAGAATTACTAAATCAGTAGCTCTGGGGTTGGGGCCTAGTAATCTATGTTTTAACCAGCTCTTTCGTAGATTTTGATGCTCAATGATGTTTAAAAACCATTGTCTATGGCAAACCTTGTCTAAAACTAACCTCAAAGAAATGGGAATGTGCAGTCAATTTAAGTGTTTTAAAGACAATCAGAAATATTTTGTGACTAATAATAGTGAAAACAACATGAGATAAAATATGAGAAAAACATGGTTGTTGTTGGGTCCTAGTCATTCCTTTGATAGTTATTATTAAATTTAAATTTGCATCATATACTTAGTCAAAGGGAAACCTTGAGTTACAAAGATACAATATGTATGTAACACTTAAAGCTTACAATATAGATAGAGAGACAGACACTTTACCCAAATTGATGAGTAGTGACATGAAACAGTTTATGTTAATTGCCCATGTGGCCTTATCAATCAACAAGTATGGGCTGATTGGCTGGAGTTTTATACTGAGACTTCGGAGACCATCACCAGATACATTATAAAAGATTGCTGAAGTCAGTCTAATTAGGACTGTTCACATGGGTAGGGAGGAATAAAAGAACACACATGACATGTATTTGTGTCTTAGTTTTCTTGTCTGTGACTACTATAGTAGTCTGTTTTGTGTGGCTATCACAGACTAGGGTGTTTTATAAAGAAAATAATATTATTTATCACAGTTCTGGAGGTTGGGAAGTCTAATATCAAGGTGCTGATATCTTGCCAGAGCCTTCATGTTCAGTTATCCAATAGCAGAAGGTGGAAAGACAAGAAAAGACTGAATTCACTTTTATAAACGCCCACTTTTGCAATAATTACCTCACTTCTGTACTGATCACACAAACCCATTCATGATGACAAAGCTGTCATGGACTAATCACCTCTTAATGATCTCACTTCTTAATACCATTACAATGGCAATTCAATTTAACATGAGTTTTGGTGGAAGCATTCAAACTATAGCACTTTGCTATCCCTATTTATTCAAAAAGTGAATTTATGCTAAGACACTATGTTTAGAAAAGAAAAAAAGTACAGAGTAGATAATAAAAATGAACAATTGTCCTAAAGACACATTATGTTGCTCTTATACTAGAAGAGTTTCTGAAATGCTGACAGGTGAGAGAGAAACAGTATTACATATAGAGTCATTAGTTCCTATATGGCTCTATTTCTTTTCGATCACATCATTAATAGGCCAGTTTACTTCTTAGCACAAAAGAATAAAGTCTTATTTTTGACTGAATGCATTTTAATTCTTATCTTTACAGAAGAATGCCATCGTTGATCTTTTGTTGATTTATAAGTGTATGCACTTAAAGCTTTTTAGTCTTCCTTTTACCTTTGCGTTTACCTACCTTTCTAAATAAAACCTCATGAAATATTCTTTTATTGAATTAGCACTGTTTCTTTGTAATCAATATTATAAAGCTGCTCTGACTTAATTTTATAATTTTCCTTGATAATTTTAAACTTAAGTTTATTTAATATTATATACTGTATCTAATATTACATGCTTGAATTAGTATCATAGATTTATTTAGTCATTTGTATAATAATACAAAGCTTATATTTGTATGGTAGCAAATAATAAAAAGAAACTAAATTTGTTTTTTCCTTAACAATAGTTAAATATGGACAGAAAAGTTGGGTAATTCTATTTTTGTAGCCTTCTTTCTCTCTGAGGAAAATTTTAAGAGAATTTACAATAATTTGCTAATATTAATATTAATATTAATATTAACTCACACATTATTTGCTTAAATCATATAAATAGTCTAAATTTCTAGATATGACATTGTTAAGAAACAGTTTTAAATTGTCTTTTTTGAGTGTCAACAAAGTTTTAAAAATTGTGTTGAATTTATTTTTCAATTGAAAATTAAAAACTGTTTATATTTATTAGGTATATGTTGTTTTGAAATATGTATACGGTGTGGAATGATTAAATTTAGCTAACTAACATGCATCACCTCACATATTTATCTTTTCTTGTGGTGAGGACACTTAACATTTACTCTCTTAGCAATTTTCAAGAATACATTATTATTAACTATAGCCACTATGTTTTACATGAGATGTCTCATATTTATTGCTCATATCCCATTGTAATTTTGTATTCTTTGCCAAATAACTCCCCAACCCACCCCACACACTAGCCTCTGGTAACCACAACTTTATCCTTCCTTTCTAGGATTTCAAACTTTTAGATTCCACAAGTAAGTGAAAAGATGTAGTATTTGTCTTGCTGTGCATGGTTTACTTCACTTATCATTATGTCCCTCAGGTTCATCCACATTGTTGCAAATGACAGGATTTCATTCATTTTTAAGACTGAATAGTACTCCATTATGCAAATATACCAGATTTTCATTGTCTATTCATTCACTGATGAACATGGGTTAATTCTATATGTTGGCTATTGTGAATAATGCTGCAATGAACATAAGAGTACAGATATATTCTTGACATATTAATTTTATTTTATTTGGCTATATACTCAATAGTAGCTAGATCATATGATAGTTCTATTTTTAATTTTTGAGGAAACTTCACACTGTTTTTCATAATAGTTGTTACTAATTTACACTCAGTATACAAGAGTTCCCTTTTCTCCACATTCTTTCCAAAATTTGTTTCCTCTTCTCTTTCTGATAACAGCCACTCTAACTAGGGTGAAGTAATATCTCACTGTGGTTTTAATTTGCATTTATCTGATTAATGATTTTGAGCTTTTAAAAATAAATACTTGTTGGCAATTTGTATGTCATCTTTTGAGAAATGTCTATTAAAATTTGTTTGACTATTTTTTAATCAGGTTATTTGTTTTCTTATTATTTTGTTATTGGAGTTTCTTACATCTTTTAGATATCATGTGCAAATATTTCCTTTTATTCTGTAAGTTGTCTTTCTACTCTTGTAAAAACAAGACCCAACTATACACTGCCTACGAAAGAGTCACTTCATCTGCAGGGACACAGGTAGTCTCAAAGTGAAGAAGTGAAAAACAAATATTCCATCCCAATGAAAACCAAAGAGAAGGAGTAGCTCTATCTATATCATAAAATTGACTTTATGTCAAAAACTGTGAAACAAGACAAATAAGGTTATTATGCAATGATAAAGGAGTTAATTCATGAAAAAATATATAACAATTGCAAATATATATGCATGCAATATCAGAGCAGAAATTATATCGTGCAAATAATAGTAGATCTGAAGTTAGAGATGCACTGTAATATTATAATAGAGTACTTCAATACCCTACTACCAGCAATGGAAAGATCATCAAGGCAGAAAACCACTAAGAAAATACAAGACTTAAACTACGCCTTGGAACAAATGGAGGAAACAGACATACACTGAACATTCTACCCACCATTAGCGGAATACACTTTCTTCTCAAGTGCACATGGAACATCCTCTATGATAGATCATGTATTGAGCCACAAAAAGAGTCTTAATGAATTTTGGAAGATGAAAATATCATGTATTTTTTCTGACCACATAATATGAAACTAGAAACCAGTAACAGGCGAAATTTTGGAAAATTTACAAATACACAAACATTAAATAACACCCTCCTGAGCAACCAATGGATCAATGAAGACATTGAAAGTGAAATCAGACCACAGTGCAATCAAATTAGAGCTCAGGATTAAGAAACTCATTCAAAACCGCTTAACTACATGGAAACTGAACAACCTGCTCCTGAATGACTACTGGGTACATAATGAAATGAAGGCAGAAATAAAGATGTTCTTGAAACCAATGAGAACAAAGACACAACATACCAGAATCTCTGGGACACATTTAAAGCATTGTGTAGAGGGAAATTTATAGCGCTAAGTGCCCACAAAAGAAAGCAGGAAAGATCTAAAATTGACACTCTAACATCACAATTAAAAGAACTAGAGAAGCAAGAGCAAACACATTGAAAAGCTAGCAGAAGGCAAGAAATAACTAAGATCAGAGCAGAACTGAAGGAGGTAGAGATACAAAAACCCTTCAAAAAATCAATGAATCCAGCAGCTTGTTTTTTGAAAAGATCAACAAAATTGATAGACCGCTAGCAAGACTAATAAAGAAGAAAAGAGAGAAGAATCAAATAGATGCAATAAAAAATGATAAAGAGGATATCACCACCGATCCCACAGAAATACTATCTACCATCAGAGAATGCTATAAACACCTCTATGCAAATAAACCAGAAAAACTAGAAGAAATGGATAAATTTCTGGACACATACACTCTCCCAAGACTAAACCAGGAAGAAGTTGAATCCCTGAATAAACCAATAACAGGCTCTGAAATTGAGGCAATAATTAAAAGCCTACCAGCCAAAAAGAGTCCAGGACCAGATGGATTCATAGTCGAATTCTACCAGAGGTACAAAGAGGAGCTGATACCATTCCTTCTGACACTATTCCAATAAACAGAAAAAGAGGGAATCCTCCCTAACTCACGTTACGAGGCCAGCATCATCTTGATATGAAAGCGTGGCAGAGACACAATAAAAAAAAGAGAATTCTAGACCAATGTCCCTGATGAACATTGATGCAAAAATCCTCAATAAAATACTGGCAAACCAAATACAAGAGCACCTCAAAAACTTATCCACCACAATCAAGTTGGCTTCATCCCAGGGATGCAAGGCTGGTGCAACATACACAAATCAATAAACATAATCCATCATATAAACAGAACCCAAAGGATTATAAATCATGCTGCTATAAAGACACATGCACATGTATGTTTATTGTGGCACTATTCACAATAGCAAAGACTTGGAACCAACACAAATGTCCATCAATGATAGACTGGATTAAGAAAATGTGTCACATATACACCATGGAATACTATGCAGCCATAAAAAAGGATGAGTTCATGTCCTTTGTAGGGACATGGATGCAGCTGGAAACCATCATTCTTAGCAAACTATCATAAGAACAGAAAACCAAACACCGCATGTTCTCACTCATAGGTGGGAACTGAACAATGAGAACACTTGGACTCGGGAAGGAGAACATCACACACTGGGGCCTGTCCTCGGGTGGGGGGATGGGGGAGGGATAGCATTAGGAGATACACCTGATGCAAATCACGAGTTTATGGGTGCAGCACACCAACATGACACATGTGTACATATGTAACACACCTGCACATTTTGCACATGTACCCTAAAACTTAAAGTATAATAATAATTGTTTTTTTTTTAAGTGAAATTCAACCGGGCGCAGTGGCTCAAGCCTGTAATCCCAGCACTTTGGGAGGTCGAGGCTGGCGGATCATTTCAAGACCAGCCTGACCAACATGGTGAAACCTCATCTCTACTGAACATACAAAATTAGCCGGGAGTGTGGTCCATTCCTGTAATCCCAGCTACTCGGGGGCTGAAGCCAGAGAATTGCTTGAACCTCGGAGGCAAAGGTGGTGGTGAGCCGAGATCACATCATTGCACTCCAGCCTGGGCAACAATTGCAGAACTCCATCTCAAAATAACTAACTAACTAAATAAATAAAAGTGAAATTTAAAAATATCTGGAGAAAAATGAAAATGTAATGTAAACGTAATGTAGCAAAACTTATGGCATGCAGTCAAAGTAACTTTCTAAGAGGGAAGTTTTTAAGTTAATAAGGTCTATATAGAAAAAAAAAAAGAGATCCTATTTAAACAAGCTAATTATGTACTTCAAAAACCAGAAAAACAAACTGAGCCCTAAGCCAGCAAAAGTGAAAAATAATAAATATTAAAGTAGAAATAAGTAAAATAGAGACAAGGAAAGAACAGAAAAGATAAATGTAATTAAGTTTTTTTAAAGATCAAATTGATAAATCTTCATAGAGAAATACTACGAAAATAACAAGAAGACTCAAATAAATAAACTCAGAAATGAAAGAGGAGGCCTTGCAATAGATATCATAGAAGTACAAAGGATCATAAGGGAAGACTATGAACAACATATGCCAATAAATTGGATAACTTAGAAGAAATAGAGACATTCTTAGACACATAAAACCTACCAAAACCGAATCTTGAGGAAACAGAAAACCTGAACAGAATGATAACCAGCAAGAAATTAAAGTAGTGATGAAAATTCTCTTACCAAAGAAAAGTCCATGACCTGATGACTTTACTGTCGAGTTCTGCTACAGATTTTAAAAGAACTTACACTAATCTTTCTTAAACTTTTCAAAAACATTGACAAGGGAATACTTCGAAATTCATTTTACAAAGCAAGCATTACACTAGTAGAGCCAGACAACAATAACACAAAAAAGGAAATCACAGAACACTATTGCTGGTGAACATAGATGAAAAAGTCTTCAACAAAATATTAGCAAACCAAATTCAATATCACTGTAAAATAATCATTTACCACGATCAATTGAGACTTATCCCAGGGATGTCAAGAGGGTTCAATATGTGCAAATAAATCTGATATATCACATTAACAGAGTGAAGGACAGAGAAACATATGATTATTTCAATAGAGGTAGAAAAATCATTTGACAAAATTCAGCATTACTTCATAGTAAAAACTCTCAACGAGTTAGGTATAGAAGGAAAGTATCTCAACACAACAAAGGCCTGATATGACAAACCCACAGCTTACATCATACTGCTAATTCATGCTGTATGGATTGGATGCTGAGAACTAAGACAAGGGTGCTCATTCTTGTCGCCTCTATTTTATATAGTTCTGGAAGTCCTAGCCAGAGAAATTAGGTAAGAGAAAAAATAAAATACTTTCCAACTGGAAAACAAGAAGGTAAATATTCCCTGTGTGCAAAAGGCGTGATTTTATATATAGAAAATCACAAAGATTCTACCAAAAAACTATTAGAACTAATAAATTCAGTAAAGTTGCAGGATACGAAATCAACACATAAACATCGGTAGTTTTTTGATACACTAACAATGAACTATCCAAGAAATAAATCAAGAGAACAATTCTATTTACATTAATATCAAAAATAAAATACTAGTAAAATGCATAGGAATAAATTTAACCAAAGAGGTTAAAGACCCATACACTGAAAACTATAAAACATCAATTGAAGATTGGAAGAAGATACAAATAATGAAAATATGTCCCACACTCATAGATCATAAAATGAGTATTATTAAAACGTCTACACTACTCAAATCTACAGATTCAATGCAATACCTATGAATATACCAATAAAATACTACTGATATAGTAAAAGCAATCCTGAATTTATATGAAACCATGAAAGACTGAATAACCAAAGCAATCTTGAGAAAAATAACGTAACTGGAGATGTCACACTAACTTCAAAATATATCACAAATCTATATTAATCAAAACAGCATGATGCTGGCATCACAATAGATATGTAGACCACTGGAATAGAATAGAGAGCCCAGAAACAATTCCATGCATTTACTGTTAATTGATTTTTGAAAAAGTTTCCAAGAATACACAATAGCAAAAGGACATTCCCTTTCAGAAACCATGTTGTGACAACTGTACAGTCACATTAAAAAAAAAGAAATTAGATTATCATCTCACACTATATATACAAATAAAAATTGATTAAATAATAAATGTAAGTCATGAAACTGTAAAACTAGTGGAAAATTAAAAAAAAAAAGGAAAAACTCTCCATGATATTGGCTTGGACAATGATTTTTTGGATATGGCCCATAAAGCACAGGCAAAAAAGCAAAAATAGACAAATGGATTATATCCACCTAAAAAGGTTCTGCCCAGTGAAGAAAACAATCAATTACATTGCCTTCTAGTGTTATTTTACTTCTCCATTTTAGTTTGAGATACTTGAAAGTTGAATGAACAAAATTGTTCATTCCATTTAGGAAAGTAGATATAGAATTTGAATTTATGTCTTTTAACATATTGGTTTTATCTGACTTGTTACATTTTAGAGAATATGTCAATGGGCTCATTGAATACTTTGATAGATTTAGATTTCCAAAGTAACTCAATGTGTGTGAGAGAAAAAGAGAGAGAGGAAAAGACAGAGAGACAGAGACAGAGAGAGAGACAGAGAGGGAAGGAGGAAGGGAGAGAACAATTTTATTTTTTCTCAGTATTTCTTAGTGTTATGTTTCAATGATTTATGCCTAAATTCAAACATACACATCTCCCAAATTATACAGTATCTGGACCCTCTAACACATGTTTTGTATAAGTTTTTATCCAGGTCTCTGGAATCCACAAAACTCTGGTTTATTTTTGTTTGTTCGTATCTACCTACTATCTACAAATGGACTGAATAGGTATATAAACAGTAAATATTCAACTTCAGTCTAACTTTTCAGTAAAATATTTCAAGGTAGTTCTGTTTTATAAAATGACACGCTCAAGTTTTAGCTATTTATTATTTGAAATTAACTATTAATGTTGGTACATTTGGTTAAATATTATCACCCATATTAGATGCCAAGTTCAAAAAACATCCCATCAGAGCGACTTAACCCAAAAGCCATTCTGCCTCTATGTACGCTGCTCTGAAAATTTCCCAACTACACCTTTGCTTAAGAATAAATTCTTTCAAAATAATGAAATTATCATTGATAAAATTTATTCTTAAGGATCTTAGGGTTTTTTCTTTCTAAATATCACCTCTCAAAATTTTAGACATGTTAAATATTGGTCATTTTTATTCATATAATAATAATAATATTGATGAAGATGCCCAATTAAGCACATTCTACTATATAAACTATTTGTTATTTATAATAAAATTAAAATATGATTCCCAAATACAAGGGGAGTGAGTATTCAGTAATAATTTTAAGCCATATTCATGCAGATTCTTAATGTGGTTTTATTTCTTCAGTGATAATCCTTATATATAGTACATTTATAAGGATTTTTCTATTTCGTATGTGACTTGTACAGAACCTTGTTGCATTCTTTTATTAATATAGTTACTTTGATCCTAGTTTTCTCAAAATTGCAATCAAAATAAGATTAATTTCTTTAATATCAAAATTATATTAAATCATCTTTATATCTCCCAACAGTACTTGAATACATTGCATTTATTTATTTTATATATTGCTGTATGCTTATTTTTTTCAAAGAATGTTTACTTAGCATCAAGTGGCCATGTTCTGGAGTTGGGATTTTATTCCAGCTTTCACACTTACTTTTAAAATGAAGTGGGTTTAATACATTTTCTGAGGTTTTCATTTCTCTACTCTAAAGCAGTGCTAACAACATAAACTGCTCAGAAACTTGTGAATTTTCTTTGAGTTAACAAATCTGTTTCTATCTGATCTTCTCAAATAATTGTTAGTTTTCCACAGTATTATAGCTGCTCTTAGCTATATATTTTTCTTCCTTTTACTTTATTTGGGTTTACTTTTTTTCTTACTTATTTCAATGCTTACCATATTGAAATAAATACTATCTTTTTTATATTTTATTTACTGAATACTATGTAGTAATATTTATCCCTAAATAACACTGCTGCTTTAGATGCATGACACACATGTTGACGTTTATTATTTATGTTATCGTTAGGCTCCATATGCTTTACTATGTCTGTTAAGAAATGTTTTACTGCACACATTTTTTAACTATGTGATTTAAAGTCTCTGAGATAAAATTTGTCCTTGTTATTACTTTAAAACTATATTGAACTGTTTTCAGAGAAATATCGGGTATGATACAATCTACAAGAATTCTTGGTAGTTGTCTTTGGAATATTTGTCATTCAAAAAATAATTTTTCATGTCCATTTAAAACCAATAAAGTAATGTTGTGTGCAGAAAACTCTATGTACATTTGATTAAGTTTATTGAATATGCAAGTCAAATCTTCTATATCCAACAGTACCAGACATCAAAACTGACTGTAAAGCTATAGGAATAAATTTAGCGCAAGGATGTACGAACTGGTCATTAGAACTAAAGACACTACAAAAATTGACCCGAGGTTTCCTTAATTATAAAAGTGGTAACACTACCATTAAGAAGAGGGAATGGATGACATTTTCAATAAATGAAATGGGCTCAACCGAATAAAAATATAGAGAGATTATACACACACACACTCACACACATTGACCTCAAGTTTACAACATACAAAGACATAAATTCCATGTGGACTGTGGCTTTAAAATGTGGAAGGCAAAAGAATAAACATCGAGATTTTAGAAGACAAAAAAAAATATCATTGTGATCTTGGTGTAGTCACAGATTTCTCAAATAGGAAACAGAAAAAGAGTTAAATAATGGGGAAAAAATAAAGTTAACTATAATTAGCCACTTCCATTCATGAAAAGACATTGTTAATTAGCTAATTCTGAAAAGAGAGTCTTCTATGAAAAATGTCTTTAAACCATGAAAGTTAAGACAATTAGACAAATTAGCAGAAAAACATCAAAATCCTTAAATGGACACTTCATATGTGTTTGTGTGTGTATATAATATATATATATATATGTACACACACACACACATATATATGTGATACATATGCTTATGACAATGAAAGAAACCACTAAAACCAGAAACCACTACAAACTTATGACAATTACTAAACTATAACATACTAGAAAATACTGGTGTTGATAAGGAGATGGATCAATCAGAGCTCACAATTCTTTGTTATCTTCTAAAGATGAGCATCTGCCTAGCTTATTACCCAAAGGTATCATTATTAAGTAAAGACTCCACAAAAGAGAAACATACATCCCCTTGATGACACATACTACAATTTCTAATAGCCATCATACTTGTAAGATTGTAACTCTGAAATGCCACAAGTGTTCATCGAGTTTAGAATGGATAATTATGATGTATTTATATAATAGAATACTGTAAAGCAATTTAAAATAAATGAGTTACAAGTGCTTGCAAAAATAAAGGTTGATCTTACAAAGGTGATGTTAGGTTAAATAAGTCAGAGATAAAAGATTAAAAACTATATACTACGATTCCATATCTACATCTCTATCTCTCTATACATTTAAGCAAAACTTATCAACACTCTTATAAATCACAGTATTGATCACACAATAGAAAGGTTAGTAATGAGAAAGGAACATACGAGACAAAAATATTTTTTTAGATGTGTGCATAATATGCAGCTCTTTGATCCATGTGGTGTTTACAAATACATGCTCAATTTATGGAAATGTATTGAGCTGCTCAATAATGATTATTGATTATTTCTTTTTATAAACGATATTTTAGTAAAATATATACTTAATGAGCTTTGTCTTACTTGATGTGTCACGTGATGAGACAGTAATGTACCCATTCTGTTTATAAACTTGTCAATTTCTCCTTTTGATTGTAGGATATCTTTTAAAAGGTATAAAAAGTGATAATTTGAAGAATTACTTCTTAGAATAGGCATGGTAAGGGAAAATAAATATGTATAATTTATTAATAAGCTAGAAAATATCAATTAAAACTTTAATTTTCTGTTCTTCACTAATACATACCTCTTTATACATTTTAAATGTATGTTAATATCCGAGATGGTAAGGATGTTAAATAACAATGCATTTCTTATTCATTCTTGATAATATTGTAAATTCTTGAACTACATTTGCATTTTCTAGTAACATTGATTAAAAACATATTCTAAGACTCAATAGTTCCACTAATTTTTATATATATGTATGTGTATATATATATATACACACACTTGAATTTCTTACTAATCTGCCTCTGAAGACTGTACCAAATGATTCATAGTAAGATTGTTTGCAATAGTAAAACAATTACAATCAGCTTAAATTGTCATCAGCAATAAAATAATTTTTGTTGAATTTTTGCAATATAATATTATTAAATAATATGGATGGATTAGAGATATATTTTCTAACATATAAATTTTAGTGAACAATAAGTCACAAAAAATGTTTAGACTGAATATATATGCTTATAAAATTTGAGCAAAATATAAAGAAATACATCACTTAAGTCTGCAAAATTTTGTGGTAATCATATACAAGAAATTAAAGTGGCCAGGCACAGTTGCTTACACCTGTAATCCCAGCATTTCAGGAGACTGAGAAGAGCAGATTACTTGAGGTCAGGAGTTTGAGACTAACCTGGCCAAAATGGTTAAACCCCCTGTCTACTGAAAACAAACAAACAAAAAAGTTAGCTGGAAGTGCCGGCACACGCTTGTAATCCCAGCTACTTGGGAGGCTGAGGTGGGAGGATCACTTGAACTCAGGAGTCAGAGGTTGCAGTGAACCAAGATCATGTCACTGCACTCCAGCCTGGGCAACAGCCAGTGAGACTCTGTCTCAACAAATAAAATAAAAAGGAATAAATTAAAGTAATTACAAACACAAAACTCATAACGGCAATTGTGTCTTATATTTAAGTATAATTTACATATCACCAGTCTTTACATTTTAAATATTTCTAAGAATCCATTAAATTAATATAATTGTGCAATCATTACTGCAGTGCAATTTAAAAGCTCTCACATCCTCCAAATATTTTACCTGCAAACATTACAGTTAATCCATATTCTGAACCACAGCTCCCAACAACTAATAATTTTTTATTTGTATACTTTTGCCTTTTCTAGATATGACATACAAATTGAGTCATATTATATGCTGTTTTTGTATCTGGTTTCTGTCACTTAGAATGCTATTTTTCAGATCTATGCATGCAGTTGTGTTGATCAGTGGTCCATTCTTCTTTAGCTGTATTGTATTCAATTTTAATAGGATTTATAGTTGATATATAAATCAATTTTGAGCTAACTGGCAATGAACAATACTGAGTATTGTAATTCATAAATACGACATGCCTGTTCATTTGTCTAGATCTTCTTTTTTTAAATACTGCTTTATATATTTCATGGTAGAGGTCTTGCATGTCTTTTGCTAAATGTGTTCCTATATATGTTATGATGGTATTATCTAGATACATTTTTATTTCAACTTTGATTATTTTTATTAAGACATTTACATATAATTGGTTTTAGATATTAAATATTTTGTATTCTGTGATCTTAACTTATTACTTCAAATCAATTTTTTTAATAGATTATTTAGGGAGTTCCACATACAAAATTACATCATGTAGAAAGAGATAAGGTTTAATTTCTTTATTTCTAACCTTTACATTATTTTTTTTCCCTTGCACTAGCTAGGTAGTTTACTATAATACTGAACAGAAGTGGTAGAGCAGAAACCCTAGTCTTGTTCTTAATCTTAGAGGGAAAGTGTTCAGTCTTTCACCATAAGTATAATGTAACCTGTAACTTTTTCTTTCATAGCGGACCTTGAAGAGATTAAGGTAATTCCCTTTTGTTGCAAGTTTTCTGAGAAGTTTCATCATTAATCCATGTTGTACTTTGTTTTTTGACTCTATTGAGATAATTACATTCTTTATGTCTTTTATTACTTCAAAATGGCATATATTAATTGAATGTTTAGATATTAATCCTTTTGGCATTCCAGTTAATTGGAATATATTATTTTATATATTGCTGGATTTACCTGTGAAATTTTTTAATCTATTCTCAGCATTTTTGCTTCTGTGTTCATGAAGAATAATGATATGTAGTCTTTTCTCCTTGTGTAGTAATTTTCTGGCTTTGGTGTCAGAGTAGTACTGATCTTGGGTTGTCTGTAAATTTTCTGAAAAATTGTTCATTTTTATGTTTTGTTCAACATTTCTAATTTTTAAAACTATTATTAAAGAATGAACTTAATGCGAAATGACATTTGCAAACATATAGGTTAATCAAATAAGCCTTAACTATTTTTTTAAAAAGGGCTACTTTTAATGAGTTACTACTGTACAAATGCAAAGGAATTAAAATATGAGAAAATTATAACAACATCCATAAACTGAAGATAATGCTTGTTAATGCACTCTAAGGTCCTTGGATTGTCAACAAGAAGTTTTGCTTCCTCACTGTAGGCCTTTTTTCAGCAGGCTCGTGCAGCACAGAGTGATTGTCTAGTTCATGCACACACAGCTTCTCCTGTGTCCTACTTGCAGGAGGACTGGTCTCTGGATGACCTGAGTTGACCTGCCTCTTTTTCTTCCTTGTGGAATTCTTGTAATTCTCAGGCAAAATGAACCAAGAATGCAACATTCTGAGATAAGGAAGAAATGTCCAGTGGAACTCAGGCTCTTTCCTCACTCCTCCTAGAACAGGATGTTCTGCAACACTTGTATTTAGACAGCTTAGTTGCATGCAGGTTATATAAACTCAGGACAGAGAACTTTTAGGGTCCCCATCAGCTGTAGTGCAAAGTGGGGTACATGCAGAGAAGACTCCAATGATTTTAGGCAGCTGTTCTGAGCATTGGAGGACCACCTCACCGTGAATCCTTAGCTTTTGTTTATCCTTCCTGACTATGTATAATAAATCTGCTTTTCTTCATTTGTTGTGTAAATGTTCTTTCTCTCTGGATTCATGCAATTGGCAGAGAATCTTTTCATTGCCCTCGCAATCAGTACTCAGTGACCATGATGCATACCTACATCGGTTTTATTGCTTGACCATATTGTCCAATATGTCCCTCAGGTTCTATTCACTTTCCTTCAATCTCTTTTCCTTTTGTCCCTCAGACTCAATAATTTCACCTCTCTTATCTTCAAGTTTACTGATTCATTTCTCTACCTTCATTGAATTCATTTTTCTGCATTAAACTTTTGACTGGAAGTTTTGTTAATTTATTATGTACAGCCTAGATCCCATTACTCTCTTTTTTTCAAGTCAAAACATTTCCAATTTCCTAATGGTTCTTTTCCACCCTAAAGAAAAATATGCAAGTTCAAGTCACAATTCTAACTCAAATCTGACCTCAAATTCCTGCAGCAAATTATTTCCATAATATTCAGCTTCACAATTTCTTTGTGGTTTCTTTTTTTGGTTTTCTATGTCTTTATTCATATTTCCATTTTGTTCTTACATTCTTTTATTGTCATTACTCACAAGCGTAGTTCTTTGAGTATCTTTAATACAGTTGTTTTAAAGTATTTGTCTAGTAGATCCACCATCAAGTCTTTTTCTGGGACAGTGTCTATTGATTTACTTATACATAGAAACAATTTTTTCTGTTTCTTTATATGCCTTGTGATTTTTTTTATTGAAAACCGAACATTTGAATATAATAGCGTGGTAACTCTGTCAATGAGATTCTCCACTTCCCCCTGAGTTTGCTGTTTGTATTACTATTTTGTGGTTTTTGATTTTTTTTTTTCTTTCTTTTTTAAGACTCTCTGTGCCAAGGATCCACCTGAGGTGTTAAAGTTAGGTCCTTTTGTTTCTTTTCTGAGCCTGTGCCTTTCCCTGGGCATCTCTGGTCCTTTTAAATTTTCTCCAGGTATGCAGTTGCTTTTGAAAGTCCTAGACTTTAACATTCGGCTCCCAAAGGGAGAAAAGAATAAAAATAAAAGAGAGAAGTATTTCAATTCATTAAACACCAGGAAGTCACTTTAACCACAAGGGGAGGAGTAGGTTTGCAACAATGGATGGAAATACAACAGTAGCTTCTCAACTCTTTGTACCTCTGTGATCAGAAGCAGCAATCAGAACAGAGATCCTCAATATGTGAAGGATGAAGGGTTTTTTCATTTGTGTGCTTTTTCCTTTTCTTCATCTTGACTTCCTTGAGCTTTATGCAGACTTCTTTAGGAAAATAGGGACAGCTGTTAGCCATGGGGCATGGGTGGAGGATGGCTAGCTGCTACCACACTAAGAGATTAAGTTGACCAAAATTGCTTGCAATACACCATCCAATCTTTCTCCTGGAAGTTGCAAGCCTTCAATAGTTTCCAGAGTCTCAAAATAGCTACGTTAGATGAATTCTGAGAGTTCAATTGTTGTCTAGGTAGTAAGATAGATCCTTTGCGCTGCCTCCTACACTATTTTTCTAGAATCTTTCTAGAAATGTAAAATTGTTACATTTTTAACATAAATGTAATTTTTCAAAATTGCATCTTCTTATATATTGTATGTAATTAAAACCAATTTAATTTTGTATATTTATTTTTTATTCAGTACTCTTTCTAAACTTCATTATTTTAATCACTTCAATCCTTTAAACAGTATTCTAAAATTTTATTCATTATGTTATTGTATTTCAACTTCTTGAAGAGCTAGTTTCCCTTTCTAATGTGTCACACGTTCCTAGTGTTAATTTTTTTCAAAATTTCTTTTTCTGAGCTTTTATTTGTATGTGTTATTTTGTTAATTTTTATTTTACCAATTTTTTTGTTTTGTATGAACATTATATAAAATCAGAATTGTGAAACTCCAGTACTCTGTTATTATTTTAAATTTGGATAGATTTTTGGAGATTCTCAGAACTAGAGAATTTTTATGTGACTTAGAGATTCTTCAGTGTAACTTGGAAATTCTTACTACACATGGCTAGTATAAATAAATGTAAAATATACAAACGTTGTGATTTTATCATTCTGCACATTTAAGCAAACAAATTTAAAATAGAAATTAAAATTGGCCAGGCGGGGTGGCTCCCGCCTGTAATCCCAGCACTTTGGGAGGCTGAGGTGGGCAGATCACGAGGTCAGGAGATCAAGACCATCCTGACTAACACGGTGAAACTCCGTCTCTACTAAAATTAGAAAAAAATTAGCTGGGCGAGGTGGCGGCGCCTGTGGTCCCAGCTACTCGGGAGGCTGAGGCAGGAGAATGGCGGGAACCCGGGGGGCGGAGCTTGCAGTGAGCCGAGATTGCGCCACTCACTCCAGCCTGGGCGACAGAGTGAGACTCTATCTCAAAAAAATAAAATAAAATAATATGAAATTGTATCTACAACATTTTTAATGGTAAAAGTATCTTTCAAATATTTACATATTCCTCTATTAAAATGTTAACCATTATAATAATCAATTTATGAATCCATTATATAATTTTTACTGCAAGAATAACTTGATTTGGCACTTATTTTATTATTCCATTAGGCTGCTGTAATAAAGTTCCACGAACTGCATGGATTAAAATAACAAAAAATATTATTTCATAGTTCAGAGAACTGGCTATTTAAAATCAAGATGCTGGCAGGGTTGGTTCCCTCTGAGACCTGTGGGGGAGAATGTGTTCTGTACCTCTTTTCTAGCTTTTGATGGCTGCTGGCAGTCTGACATTATTTAACTTTCAAATGCATCATTTCAATATCTACCTTGATCTTCACATGATGCTCTCTTTGTTTTTGTTTATGTGATATTATTATTGTGAAGACACTAGGGGAGCTCACTCTATCCCAACATGACCCCATCTTAACTTAAGATATTTAAATATAACTTAGGTATATTTGCAATGAGCCTATTTCCAAATAAAATCATATTCTAATGTACATTGGATTAGGACTTCAACGTATCTTTTATGGGAGTGGGAGCACAATTCTATCATAACTTTGGTAAACATTGTACTTAATAGATAATCCTTATAATTTATTCACTTTTAATTTATGACAGCTATAACAATTTTGTTCATTGACCTTTTGACTTAAAGTTTCATGAATTTAGCATGTACAGCCTGGATCCCATTACCCTTTTTGTTTCAAGTCAAAACGTTTCCAATTTCCTAATGGTTCTTTTTCTCTCCTAAGGAAAAATATGCAAGTTCAAGTCAGAATTCTAAAAGATTATTCTAACCGTCACCGTGTCCAATATATTTACATTGCTATAAATTCCTCCTATTGAATATGTTTAACTCTAACCTCTTCCATTTAGGTCTTCTACAAAAATCTAAATCTAGGTGATAATATCAATCTTTTAAAGAAATTAAATGTGCTTGGGGTATCCAGATTGCCTCGTCCCCTCCTTATGATTTCAACACATTCTTCACAAAGCAACTAAAATTTTAAAATATAAAAATAATAAAGTCATTTACTCAGGTGAAGCATGTCACTGGCTACCACTGTGGCCCTCAAAGTATTGTGTTATCTGGCATTTTCCAACCTCGCTATTCTTATATCATGCTATTCACTGTCTTTAGTTTAATCTATAATCACACGCTTTTTTTTTTTTCATTTCTAATGATTGTTTTCTTCCTGTCCATTTTCACTTGCTATTTACTATTCCAAAAATCTTATACCCTACCCTAACCTCTACTTCCTTACATACTAAATTGAATATCATGCTTCAGTTTAATGGGATTTTCCCTCTGGAAATCTTTCTTGATCTTGGAGTCCAGCTAACATTTTATAGCGTGTGTCTTTCTCTCTAAAGTTGACACAACGGTAATATATGGTTTATTCTAGTAAAAAGAGTTCATTATTTCTCTGTTTCACATTTGAAATTCAGTAGAGTAAAAGCTTTTAGAACTTTAGGTAGAAGCAACATTAGATTTGAATCCTTCTGTAATCTCAGACAACCAGCTACTTGGATATACACTTAGCATTCAATATCAACTTGCTGAATGAATGACCATCTATATGCTGATTACCTCCAAATCTATAACCAACTCCAGGCACAATATTTCCACATAAATGTCCCATGAACTTCTTAAACTACATATTTGTAATTTTCACACTTAATTGCCAAACAAGAAATGTCTGTTATTGTCTTACTCCTTATTCACATACCATACCAAAACCTACCAAAAATCCCAATGCTTTTTTTCCTAAATATAGTCTAAATTCATTTACTCCTCTGCATTCCTGTTACGCCACTTTACAACACCTTTACTCATTAAATATATATTGCAAAAGCTTCCTAGTTGAACTTTCAGAAACAATGTTGACACCATATAAACTGTTCTTTTACAGTAAATTGATGTTTGTTTTTTATGCACATTTGAAAGACGTTTCACTCACCTTCTTGATATACTATAATAATTTCCAATTTTCCTTAAGTTCCAAAAGGTTTAAAGGCCCTATGCTAATAAGAAGGTGTTACTCAGCTGGGCGCCGTGCCTCACGCCTGTAATCCTACCACTTTGGTAGGCCAAGGAGTGTGGATCACCTGAGGTCAGGAGTTTGAGACCAGTCTGGCCAACATAGTGAAACCACGTCTCTACTAAAAATAGAAAAAAATTAGCTGGGCACGGTGGCAGGCACCTGTAATCTCATCTAGTCGGGAGGCTGAGGCAGGAGAATCATTTGAACCCAGGAGGCAGAGGTGGAGGTTGCAATGAGCCGAGATTGCCATTGCACACCAGCTGGGGCAACAAGAGTGAAACTCTGTTAAAAAAAAAAGTTACTAATAATTTAAAAAGTTGGATTTGTATGTGTGTAGTAGTATAACAGTACAACATTGTTTAATTTGCAATCGAGGATCTTTTTATATGCTTATTTCCCATCTCTGTATTTTCTTTGATGAGTTAAGATCCTTTGTCCTTTTTTAAATTTTGGATCACAGTTTTTAATTAGGTATGTCTTTTGTAAATATTTTCTTCCTGTCTGTGGCTTGTCTTCTCATTTTCTTGACAGGTCCTTTCTCAGAGTAGATTAATTTTATTTTAATAAAGTCTAGCTTTTCAATTATTTATTCCACAGAATGTGCTTTTGGTGTCACACTTAAAAAATCCTTGTCAAGTCTAAGATCATCTAGATGTTCTCCTATGTTATCTCCTAGGAGTTTAATAGTTTTACATTTTACATATAGGTTTATGATCCATTTTGAGTTAATTTTTTTAGGATTTGTACCTAGAATGATTTTTTTTATATGAATGTTCACTTATTCCAGCACCATTTATTGAAAGCAGTTTCGTTTCTCCATTGTATTGCCTTTATTCCTTTGTCAAAGATGAATGGACTGTAGTAATTGTGGTCTAGTTCTGCATTCTCTATTCCGTTCTATTGATATGTTTGCTATTCTTTTCTCTGATACTATACTATCTTGATTACTGTGGCTTTACAGCAAGAGTTACAGTTGGGTAATATCTCTCCTCTTCAATGATCTTTTAATTCATTTCCTTTTTTTTTCTTCTCCTGCCTCCCCATGCCAATTGCATTCCTTAGAGAACTCTGAGAGTAATTCTTTTAAAAATAAGGGAAATAATATAACTTGCCTACAGAAAAACTTTCAATAATTTCCTTTTCTTTTAGGATAAAATATACAATTAACACAATCATCCAAAGGTCCTGCATTACCTAACCTCTGCCTCCATCTTTAGCTCTGTAGTCACCCACATCACCCTTTTCTCACAGTCATTTTGACTTTTTAAAATTTCTATTATATAACAAAATATTTCCCCTCGAGGGTCTTTACACTTGCTTTTTGGGGTTTCTGGTGTTGTTTCCTTCTTTAATAGCCTGACGGTTTTCTACTCATGTATAATTCAAGTCTCCTTCAAAATGAAGATCTTCTGAACACATAGTTTTGTTCCTTCTTTTTAAATAGTGTAAACACAGTTATGCATCATTTAATGATGAAGATACATTCTGAGGATTGTGTTGTCAATTCCATCATTGTACAAACAGCATAGATGTACTTACACAGCTAGATGTTATAGCCTACTACACACCCAGACTATATGATATATCCTATTGCACCAAGGCTACAAACCTGTGAAGGATGCTATTATACTAAATACTGTAGGCAATTGTAACACAATAGTATTTGTGTGTTTAATCACATTTAAACATAGAAAAGGTACAGTAAAAATAAAATATATAAAATGAAAAATGGTTCACCTGTATGGGGCACTTACCATGAAGTGATAAGTAGGACTGGACGTTGCTCTGGGTAAGTCAGTGAGAGAGTGGTGAGGGAATGTGGAGGCAGAGGACATTACTGTGCACTACTGTATACTTTATCAGCAGGGTACTCTTAGGCTACAGTAAATTTATAAAAATATTTTTCTCTCTTCAATAATAAACTAACCTTAGCTTACAGAAACTTTTTTTTTTTTTTTTTTTTTGAGACACAGTCTCCCTCTGTCACCCAGGCTGGAGTGCAATGGCACAATCTCATCTCACTGCAGCCTCCACCTCCTGGGTTTCAGCGATTCTCCTGTCTCAGCCTCCCGAGCAGCTGGGATTACAGGTGCATGCCGCCATGCTCAGCTAATTTTTTAAATATTTTAGAAGAGACAAGGTTTTACCATGTTGCCCAGGCTGGTCTTGAACTTCTGAGCTCAGGCAATCCACCTGCCTAGGCCTCCCAAAGTGCTAGGATTAGAGGTGTGAACCACCGCATCTGGCCTGAAAGTTTTAAACTCTATGAACTTCAAATTTTTTAAACTTTTGACTTTTGTAATAATACTTAGTTTAAAACAACCACGTTGTATAGCTACAAAAAATATTTTTCTTTCTTTGGATCCTTATTCTATAAGCTTCTCACATTATTTTTTAAATGTTTTACTTTTTAAACGTTTGTTTTTCATTAATGCATCACTCTAAAGTATTATGACTATGACATCACTAGGCAATAGCAACTTTTTGGCTCCTTTATAATCTTATAGGACCATTGTTGTATATATTGTTCAATGTTGACCAAAATGTTGCTGTGTGGTTCAAGACTGTATTTGTCACAGGTTTTATTTCTTCTTATCACTAAGATCAGTGAACCAGTTCCTTGTGCTCAGACTATATACAAAACAAAATATAGATGATTATTTAAATATCTAATGTAATGAGTACATTTTGAATGTTAAAAAATGAAAATTATATCTCTAACACATTAATCTTGCAGTAGATTACTTTTCATGATTTGCAGTCTGTGGAGGCATCATGTTAGTATCTTTTCTTCTGAATTTCAGTCATTTCTGAATTAGACAGTCACTTTAACCAAGATAAAACATAAGACAATTCATATTTGTTCAAATTCTCCACTGGGTTCCCGTCTCACTCAGAGTAAAAGCCAACAGTCTCACAATAAGGCCCCTGGTTACTATGCCTCTGATCTTGCCTCTCTCTTCCTCATTCCATCCTTTACGGTCCTAAAATGCACCAGTCACCCTTTTCTCTCAGGCTACTTAGAGTTGCTTTTCTGCTTTCCTCGAATGTCTCAGAAATTCGTATGTTTTGGTGCTTCATCAAGTTCATTACTCAAATTGTGATCTTCTCTGTACTACCTTTCCTTGCTGTGTGATCTAATAAAGCAATCTTGATCCCACAACTTATTTAGATATGAACTTTTGGAATTCTGTATATTGGTGTGCAAGGTGTGTTGGCATGTGTATATTTGCAAGCTTTTTGTTTCAGAATGATGGCATAAGACATGAATGTATCACTATGTGGCTCACTGTGAATAATGTAAGGGGTGCGTTTTTAATTTATATTTTTGGGTAAAATACCATGCCTCAAAAAATGATAGAAAAACATATACTAGAGGATTAGCACCAATTAGAAAATGTGTTATTTAATAAATTGATAAAAAATATGGAAAAATAGAAAGGTGCTCTTGAGGTAGTAGTCATCTTTTAAATATTCTTTATATTGTAAGAGTAATCGGTAGCATAATTAATGAATTATACAATTTTGTAAATATATTCTTCATATTTTAATATATTTGACAAATAACTATGTTTTAGAATATGTTTTCAGGCTTGACTAAAGGCAAAAGAAATTGCTCTATGACTTATTATAGTCTTTTCCATCAGTATAATTGTGTGAAGTAGCATTCTTTGGAAGACGTATAAGAAAATAAGCAAAAGATTAGCAGCAAATTCTAGCATAAGTGGATTAGCCATCTGAGCAGTCTTGAAGGTAATCCTTTTTATTTGGTAGAAAAACATGCTAATTGGAGAATTTATACATCTGTGGTATTAGCTTTATTAACAAAAGAAAATTGATAAGAGCAATATGTCTCAATGTCATTTCTGGAATATTAACATTATTTCAGTATATGGGCTTGAAAGTGATCCTTGTAACTATGTGTGAAGCCTTAAAATTAACCACACTATTGTTTATACATACAGAACAATTGCTGGACCTTTATCTCAACTATAATTTACTAAGAGTTCATGAATCTCATGTTTAAATTCAGAGTAAAATTTAATCCCAACCAATATACAAATTTATCAGCTCTCATAATTTAAATGGTTGCTTTTTATACCTTTAGTCTTTAAAGAACAATTGTTCCTTCTGGGCTCCAAACTGCTATAATGAGAGACTGTAATGAGGCTTTTATGATCTTCTGATGTAGATAAGGGAGCCTAAGGCCCCTTCCTGGCCCTTAGGTGTGGCTGATGTGATAACCTTTGAGATGTGAACTTCTCAGGACATTGTGCTGGCATTCACGGTTGGTATGTGGGACTACTGTTAAAGGAACTCCTTGAGCTTGATAGATAGGGTCTGCTGGCAGCTCCTTGGACGTCATGGTCTTTCTTTAGCTCTAATGAAACACTATCATGTTCTCTATGCATCCCTTTGGTCTATGATATCCACTCATGTACATTTCGCTAGTAGACTTTCTAGACCTAAATGTAGCAATTTGAGTAAGTTTTTAACACATAATTTAAGGATAATACAACTACATTCAATACATTCTCATCCAAACATGTAATCTTCTTATCTCTACTATGGATTCAAGAGAATCCACATTCCCTTGAATTGACCAAGAACCAAAGTCTTCTGAGTACCAAGACACATAGAAATGGATTTATACTTTTTTCTCCTACTCAAAATTTCAGATAAAAAAGGAGGAAATATTATCTTATATCTTCCTTCCTTACCACTCAAGCTCCTTGGTTAATCCTTTCAGACACATTAATTTCTTTATATTAAAGAACTCATCATTTATTTTTCTGATTGTGTATCAAGATTTACTAAAGCAGCACATACATATTAAAACACATTGTCTTTGTTCAGGGATAGATTTTTTTCAGGTCAAGTATCTTGCTAAAGACATTGAAATTCCCAGTTCGTAAGCTTTTGGGTGATAATATTTATGATTTCACCTCAGTACTGAAAGAGCACAAAGAATCATTAAGCATTAGATTAAACTGTATCCATGTGATATTTTTTAGTACTTTCTCTAGTGTAAATCTTCCTGTTTCTACAAAGTCTAGCTTCAGAAATTATAGGCCCCCAATAAAGTGGGAGCTGGATCTTTATTCTGAACTAATTTGCATCCCTGAGGCACTTCATGTTTTTCTTTATCAAACTGGTTACTGAGTTTTACCTTATACCTAGTCAGATACTAAGAATAATATTTTTAAAAATAAAGGTCATAATCCATTTTATTTGTCATGAAATTAAATTTATGGGATTCAGTTGAAAGGAAAAGAGAGGAAAGAAGGAGGGAAGGAAGGAAGGAAGGAAGGAAGGAAGGAAGGAGGGAAAGAAAGAAGAAAGAAAAGAGAAAGAGAGGACAGTAAAGATAAAGAGAGAAAAAATAGGAAGAAATGAAGAAAGGGAAAGAAAGAAAAAAGGAGAAAAGGAAGGAAGGGAAGAAAGCTGGAATAATGAAAAAGGAAAAATAGAGGAAAGAATAAAATAAAATAGAAATGAGATAAGTAACTTTTTCTGTTTCAGTCATATACATATTTCTGAGTGAATGCCTTTACAATCAGGTATATAATTACATAACTATATTTATTAATATTAATCTTAGGAAAAATAATAGTAATATAACTTTTAAAAAGACCTTTGTAAACTATTGGCCTAGTGCTAGCCCCCTCTATTTCTAAGGAACCTAAACTATATGGATATGACAAGGTTTTATTAATATATATAGCTTTCCTCTTCAGTTGGAAATTTTATTGTGTGTGTGGGGGGGTGTGTATCATGGATAATAAGCATGATATTCTGAGGGATTTTAGTTAAAAGCAGAAGTATAGATTTATGAGCCAGTATCTCAACACCAATCTCTTTCCTTGTTCTCCCTCAGGTTGTGCTTTTCATTTCTGTCCTAACAGTCTGATTAGAAAGGGATGCATGCCATCTGGTCGAGATTATAAGAAACAGCATGGTATCATCTTCTGACTGCCTGGAAACTCTCAAAGTAACTTTGCCTAGTGGATGATTAATGTGTAGTCCCTTTCTGTCATGTTTGATTTCTTTTTTCAATGTACTGTCTATATACAGTTCACAACTCATTTTAGCCTGAAACACCACTATTGGAATTGGGTCTTCCTCATTAATAAGTTGTGGCTAAGATATATTTATATGACATCAAACTCACCAAACAGGAAGCTACTGCAATCCAACCCAGATATAATACTAGCTTATCATTATTTTTCATCTCAGTATAATATGCAATTTATGTATACCTATTAGTCATCAGGGACCTGGTTTCCTCATCATTATACTAATGAGCTTAAAATATCTTAAACTCTGTTATGGTTTGCTTTGTTTCTCAGCTAACCAATAGTAACAAGAATCCAAAATCCCACAGTGGTAGATTTCCATCTTACCAAATGGCACCCACACAAGATATTTAGATTTGTTTGCTTAACATAGGTTACATTGATTGATGAAACAATTATATTTGGTAGTGTAAGGCAAATAGTTTCTTGGTGACTGATAGAATAAAAAGAACACCGTGGCAAGTAATGGAGATAATCAGTTAATAGCAAAGCAGAGGGTCTGAGACCAGGAGATTTAATAGTTTCAAAGTGGATCAGGATAGGGGAGGGCAAGATGGCCAACTAGAGTCAGATACGTGGAAGAGCTTTCACAGAGGGACTGAGAGGACTGGTGTGCTTTTAAAAGATCTTCAAGGGGAAGGAGCCGAGAGTGGACAGAGGGAAGACAGAAGCTGGGCTGAAGGGGGATAAACCTGGGACGCTGCAGGGGCTACTGAGCACTGGGACTCATTTTTTAACCACAACAGCTCCGGGGATACGGGTGAGTTGAGCTGGCAAGGAGCAATCCACTCTCGCCATGGGCCTCTGGATCCCTGGCAGGAGGGGATCCCTCAAACACCAAGGACACTTGAAATGGCAAGGGGAGCTGCATAGAGAAGTTCTAGGCAGCAAGCCAGCTTATGTGGAGCACAGATGGTTTGGTGTGGGTGTGTCTGTAGTGCAGCAACACCAGGGATGGCCATCCTTCTAGGCTCAATTTGCTCCCATAAGAGACTTTAGCACTACAGTAATTGTCAAACCTGATCTCTGCAGGGCGGCCTTGCACATCAGATGGGGTTGGTCTCACCTAAACATGCCTTAGTCTGCTGATCTATCCCAGGACCACAGCCTGACCACACCTGCTTATAGGGCAGTCTCAGATGCTCTGAGGGACCTCAGTACAGCTTCAGCAACTGTGGATCACGCCTGTGGAGAGCTCCAGTGAGGCAGCCCCTGGAACCACACACCAGCCTGCAAGTTCCCTCTCCATACTGCACATCAACTCCTCCCATCACTTTGCTGCCTTGTGTCTGCATGGGTAGGTGTTGCTTTTCTTGTCCTGTCAGTTTGCAGAAGTGTAGTTTGCCCACCCCCAACTGTCATTGCAGATGAAACCTTGGTGGGCAGAGAGCCACCTCCACAAGCTCCACCTCCATGAGCATCTGACCCTTATTCTAATGCTACACAGAAGACAAGGGATCCTCCCACAACCTGAGTGATTACTCCAGCTTGTGGGGCACAGAGAAGGCACCCAGACTTATGCTGGCTAGCACATCAACCCAAGCCAATTCTACCTCCAGTGCAACAGTGTACACAGTCTCCAGCAGGGACCCCCTGCTCCCACCTCCCAGTCAGCCATCTTGCCTCCACTACTGCGGTGAGTGCCCAGAGGGAGGCAGGAACCCCTGCATCCACCAGCACTGTACTGCAGCTGCCTCTCTTCAGCAACCCCAGCACAATGGACTCCAAATCTTGAGGAGCCAGAGAACAACATGAGAGCCAAGTACAAGTTCCTCGTAATTAGAGCACACAGTCCAGGAGTTGGGAACTGAGAGTTGGCCCTCTAAAATTTCCAAGAAATGAAGTCAATTGACTGACTGTACCTTATACCATCATCAAACAGTCCAGGTCATCAAATAGGATAAAGGAAAATAAAAAACATCCAAATATCAACAGCCCCAAAGATTGAAGGTTGATAAGTCCATAAATATTATAAAAAGTCAGTGCAAGAACACTGAATACCTAAAGAGTCAAAATGCCTTATTTCCTTCAAATGACCACATCACCTCACCAGCAAGTGTGTGGGACTGGGCTGAGGCTGAGATGGCTGAAATGGCAGAGGTAGAATTCAGAATATAGACAGAAACAAAGTTCACTGATTTGCAGGAGTATGTTGAAACCCAAAGCAAGGAAAATAAAAATCATGATAAAACATTGCAGGAGCTGACAGACAAAATAGCTGGTATAGACAAGAATGTAACTAACCTGAAAGAGCTGAAAAACACACTACAAAAATTTCATAATTCAGTCACAAGCATCAACAGTAGAATAGACCAAGTGGAGGAAAGAATCTCAGCTTGAAGACTGCCTTTCTATAATAAGACCAGCAGTAAAGAATACAGAAGGAAAGAAAATGAAAAATACATTGGGATTATGCAAAGAGACAATCTATGACTGATTGGTGTATCTGAAAAAGATGGGGAAAACAAAACCAACTTGGACAACATATTTCAGGCTATCATCCATGAGAATGTCCCCAACTTAACTAGAAACCTAACATTGAATTTCAGGAAATGCAGGAAACCCCAGTCAGATACTTCACAAGGAGATCATCCCCAACGCACATAATCAGCAGATTCCCCAAGGTCAAAATGAAAGAAATAATGTTAAGGGCAGTGAGAGAGAAAAGTCTGGTTGTATACAAAAGTAAGCCCATCAGACTAACAGCAAACTTCTCAGTTGAAACCCTACAAGCCAGAAGATATTGGATGCCAATGTACAACATCCTTAAAGAAAAAAAGTCCATCCCAGAATTTCATATCTGGCCAAGCTAAATTTCCTAAGTGATGAAGAAATAATATCTTTTCAGATAAGCAAATGCTGAGGGAATTTGTTACCTCCAGACCTGTCTTACAAGAGCTCCCAAAGGAAGTATACTATATGGAAAGGAAAGATCATTACCAGCCACTATAAAAACACACAGAAGTAAACAGAACAGTATACATAACAGTAAAGCAACCACATAAACAATTCTTTAAATAACGAGCTAACATCATCATGACAGGATCAAACCCACACATATCAATACTAACCTTAAATGTAAATGGGCTAAATGCCCCAGTTAAAAGATACAGAGTGACAAGTTGGATAAAGAGCTAAGACTCGTGGGTATGCTGTCTTCAAGAGACCCATCTCACATGGAATGATACACATAGGCTCAAAATAAAGTGATGAAGAAAAATCTACCAAGTAAATGAAAACAGGAAGAAAGCAGGGGTTGAAGTCCGTTTCTCACAAAACAGAATTTAAACCAACAAAGATTTAAAAAATACAAAGAAGGGCATTACATAAAGAATACGTGTTCCATTCAGCAAGAAGACCTAACTATACTAAATACATATTCTCTCTTTCTAAAATAAGGCAGGCAGACAAGAATAGAGAAAAAAATGAAAGGAAATAAAACATTCGAGAAATATGGGATTATGTAAAGAGACTGAATCTATGACTGATTGGTATACCTGAAAGAGTTGGGGAGAATGGAACCAACATGGAGAACATGTTTCAGGATATCATCCATAGGAACTTTCACAACCTAGCTAGAAAGTCCAACATTGAAGTTCAGGAATTGCAGAAAACCCCAGCGAGCACCCGGATTCATAAAGCAAGTTCTTGAATACCTTCAAAGAGACTTAGACTCCTTCAGAATAAGGGTCAGAGACTTAAAAACCCACTGACCATATTATATAGATCATTAAAACAGAGAATTAGCAAAGATATTTAGGACCTGAACTCAGCATTTTATCAAATGGACCTGATGCATAGCTGTAGAACTCTCCACCCCAAACCAATGGAATATATATATATATTCGTATTACCATGTGACACATCTATCATTGATCAGATAATCAGAAGTAAAGCCCTCTTCAGCAAATTTGAAATAACTAAAATAGTAACAAACAGTCTACTAGACCACAGTGCAATCAAATTAGTGCAAACCAATTCAAGAGCTGTTTTGTGGAAAATAAATAAATAAACAGACCTCAACCTAGACTAGTGAAGAAGTAAAAGAGAAGATTTAAATAAACACAATCAGAAACATCAAGGAGGATATTACCACTGACCCTACAGAAATACAAGCAACCATCAGAAAATATTATGATCAACTCTATGTGCATAAACTAGAGGATCTATAACAAGTGGATATATTTCCAGACACATACACCCTCCCAAAACTGAAACAGGAAGGAAAGAATTGAACCATGAACAGACCAAGAACAAGTTCTGAGATTAAGGCAGTGACAATTATCCTACCAACCACAAAAAGCCTAGGACCTGGTGAATTCAGAGATGCATTCTAGCAGATATACATTCCTACTGAAGTTATTCCAAAAAAAATTGAGGAGGAGGGACTTCTCCCTAACTCATTCTACAAGGTGAGCATCATCCTGACACCAAAACCTGGCAGAGATACAACAGAAAAAGAAAACATCAAGGCAATATTCTTGATGAACATCAGTGCAAAAATCCTCAACAAAATACTGGCAAACTGAATCCAGCAACACATCAACAAGCTTATCCAACACAATAAAGTTGGCTTCATCTCCAGGATGAAACATTCAACCAATAAATATGACTCATCACATAAACAAAACTAAAGACAAAAATCACATGATTATCTCAATAGATTCAGAGAAAGCTTTCAATAAAATTCAACATCTACTCATATTAAAATCTCTCAGTAAACCAGGTATTGAAGAAACATACCTCAAAATAGTAAGAGCCATCTATGACAATCCACAGTCAACACCATATGGAATAACAAAATCTGGAACCATTCCCCTTGAAAAATGGCACAAGGCAAGGATGCCCTCTCTCACCACTCCTATGTAACATACTACTGGAAGTCCTGGCCATGGCAATCAAGCAAGAGAAAGAAATAAAGGCATCCAAACTGAAAGAGAAACTTTCAAACTACTCCTGTTTGCAGATGACATGATCCTATATCTAGAAAACCCTGTATTCTTAGCCCTAAAGCATCTTAAGCTGATAAGCAACTTCAGTAATGTCTCAGGATACAAAATTAATGTATAAAAGTCACTAGCATTCCTATATAACAACAGTCAAGCCAAGAGCCAAATCAGGAACATACTCCCATTTACAATTACCACAAAAAGGATAAAATACCTAGGAAAACAGCTAACCAGGCAGGTGAAAGATCTCTACAAGGAGGACTACAAAACACTGTTCAGAGAAGTCAGAGGGGACACAACCAAATGGAGAAACTTTACATACTCATGAATAGGAAGAATCAATATCATTAAAATGACCATACTGCACAAAGCAATTTGTAAATTTGTAGATTTAATGCTATTCCTATTAAACCACCATTGAGATTCTTTGCAGAACTAGGAAAAAACTATGTTAAAATTCGTATAAAACCAAAAAGGAGCCTAAATAACCAAGGCAATCCTAAGCAAAAGTCACAAAGCTGGAGGCATCACACTACTTGTCTTCAAACTATACTACAGTGCTACAGTAACCAAAAAAGGATGACACTGGCACAAGAACAGACACATAGACCAATGGAACAGAATAGAGAACCCAGAAATAAGACTGCATACCTACAACCATCTGATCTTCAACAAACCTGACAAAAACAACTGATGGGGAAAGGACTGTCTATTCAATAAATGGTGCTGGGATAACTGGCTAGCCATATACAAAAGACTGAAACTGGACCCCTTTCTTGTAGCATATACAAAAATTAACTCAAGATGGATTAAAGACTTAAATTTAACACCCAAAACTACAAAAAACCCTGGAAGAGAACCTAAGTAATACCACTCAGGACATAGGAAGGAACAAGATTTCACGATGAAGATGCCAAAAGCAATTTTGACAAAAGTAGAAATTGACAAATGGGATCTAATTGAATGAAAGAGCTTCTGCACAGTAAAATAAACTATCAACAGAGTAAACACACAACCTACAGAATGGTAGAAAGTTTTTCAAACTATGGGTCTCACAAAATTCTGATATCCAGCATCTATAAGAAACATAAACAACTTTACAAGAAACAAACAAACAAACCCATAAAAAAGTGGGCAAAAATAGCTCTTATTATTTTGAGGTACGTTCCATCAATACCGAATTTATTGAGCGTTTTTAGCATGAAGGGCTGTTGAATTTTGTCAAAAGCCTTTTCTGCATCTATTGAGATAATCATGTGGTTCTTGTCTTTGGTTCTGTTTATATGCTGGATTATGTTTATTGATTTGCGAATGTTGAACCAGCCTTGCATCCCAGGGATGAAGCCCACTTGATCATGGTGGATAAGCTTTTTGATGTGCTGCTGAATCTGGTTTGCCAGTATTTTATTGAGGATTTTTGCATCGATGTTCATCAGGGATATTGGTCTAAAATTCTCTTTTTTTGTTGTGTCTCTGCCAGGCTTTGGTATCAGGATGATGTTGGCTTCATAAAATGAGTTAGGGAGGATTCCCTCTTTTTCCATTGATTGGAATAGTTTCAGAAGGAATGGTACCAGCTCCTCCTTGTACCTCTGGTAGAATTCAGCTGTGAATCCATCTGGTGCTGGACTTTTTTTGGTTGGTAGGCTATTAATTATTGCCTCAATTTCAGAGCCTGCTATTGGTCTATTCAGGGATTCAACTTCTTCCTGGTTTAGTCTTGGAAGAGTGTAAGTGTCCAGGAAATTATCCATTTCTTCTAGATTTTTCTAGTTTATTTGCATAGAGGTGTTTATAGTATTCTCTGATGGTAGTTTGTATTTCTGTGGGGTTGGTGGTGATATCCACTTTATCATTTTTTATTGCGTCGATTTGATTCTTCTCTCTTTTCTTCTTTATTAGTCTTGCTAGCAGTCTGTCAATTTTGTTGATCTTTTCAAAAAACCAACTCCTGGATTCATTGATTTTTTGGAGGGTTTTTTTGTGTCTCTATCTCCTTCAGTTCTGCTCTGATCTTAGTTATTTCTTGCCTTCTGCTAGCTTTTGAATGCATTTGCTCTTGCTTCTCTAGTTCTTTTAATTGTGATGTTAGAGTGTCAAATTTAGATCTTTCCTGCTTTCTCTTGTTGGCATTTAGTGCTATAAATTTCCCTCTACACACTGCTTTAAATGTGTCCCAGAGATTCTGGTATGTTGTATCTTTGTTCTCATTGGTTTCAAAGAACATCTTTATTTCTGCCTTCATTTCGTTATGTACCCAGTAGTCATTCAGGAGCAGGTTGTTCAGTTTCCATGTAGTTGAGCGGTTTTGATTGAGTTTCTTAGTCCTGAGTTCTAGTTTGATTGCACTGTGGTCTGAGAGACAGTTTGTTACAATTTCTGTTCTTTTACATTTGCTGAGGAGTGCTTTACTTCCAATTATGTGGTAAATTTTGGAATAAGTGGGATGTGTTTGAATGTTTATGTAAATTGTTGAATGCATTAATTTTTAGTAACTGTTTAGGCCAAAAAGAGCCAATGTCGTCTTTGACTGTACCTTATCTCTTAGCCCAGATTTTTTTTTTTTTTTTTTTTTGGTGATATAGAGTTTTGCTCTTGACTGGGCTGGAGTGCAATCGTGGGATCTTGCCTCACTGCAACTTCCACCTCCTGGGTTCAAGCAATTCTCCTCCCTCAGCCTCCCGAGTAACTGGGATTACAGACGTGTGCCACCACGCCCAGCTAATTTTTTGTATTTTTAGTAGAGACGGGGTTTCATTATGGTGGCCAGCCTGGTCTCGAACTCCTGACCTCAGATGATCCAACTGCCTTGGCCTCCCAAAGTGCTGGGACTATAGGCATGAACCACTGCAGCCAACCAGCCCATATTTTTTATTCCTGTCAATTTAGTCCTCAATATCCCTGACAATTATTCCATTTTCTCTGTTTTAAGTGCTATGCTGCAGATCTGGTCCTCATTATATTTTGTAATAATCTTGTAATTACTGTGATGTTAGAATTAACTCCTTCTCCAATCTTATTTCTGTTTTCCATTTGGGCTCATTGTCTAAATAAATGACTCACTTAGATCTGATTCTGTACAGCAAATCCTAACTTGGTAATTTGTCTGCAAACCATTCACTGAGAATGTGCTCTCTGGAGAAGAAACATGATGAATACAAAACAGGGTAGGAGACAAGGGCTGAACCAGGATGTGCTCTCAGCTCCAGCATACATTCCAACTGATTCCCAGGGGTGTGCTACAGCATGAACCTCTCCACAGGGTTAGTTCTCCCCTCAGACCAACCTTGTATATTTCTATCTTAGTCAGTCCCTGTGGTTGTTCAGTCTCACAGGGAGTAAGGAGCCTGAGGACCTGATAAGCAGATCATCATAGCTGAGGGAGTTTCTCTGAAGATTGGCCACTGGGAGCCATGTGTGGCTGACACAGCAACAGCAGCAGCAGTACTAGGAAGGAAAAAATTTCACTACTCAGAAACAGCTATCTGGGCCGCGCATCAGCCACAGCCACTAGAGCATCGGAGTGATTTTCTAAAACCCTTTGCCTCCCCTAATTACAATCCATCAGTGGTTTCCTACAAGCTACAATATTAATTCCAAATTATTTATCATTGAATTATTTTTTCCCTTTCATTGTATCCATCCTTACAATCTACACATATAGATGTATTTGTAATTTTTAAAGTACCGTCTTCTATGTATATTTTGTATACTTTTTGGACAGATGGCTTTATCTTCAAAGAACTGTCTTTGAAGATTTGACTTAGTTAATTTCCTAGTTAATTTCAGCTAATGACCTAGTTGATTTCAGCTTTTTAAATCTAGCTAAGATTTGACTTCCTCCTGCATACCTAACCATATTACCAAAGTCCTAAACTCTGCCTTAATCCTGTTCTTTCTATAAGCTCCTCTAGCATTTATAATTCTCTGTTCTAAGTATCTGCTTACCATTCTCTCATCTCAGTAAGCAATTATTTCCTTTTGATCAGAAACTGTGATTTTTAATCTCTTTATTATACATCTTGACACATAATAAATATTCAATATACCTTTTTCTTAAATAAATGCATTAATGAGATTTATGGACTAAAATGCTCAAATTAAAAACCAAGTAAAGAAAAAAGTAGAATGTATTCCCATGCTATGAACTCAATTTCATCAGATTCTCACATGCACAACCAACTTTTATTTAAAAACAAAAAGGTCCCTGGGTTCTTACTCTATGGTGTCTGAAATTAGGTGACTCTTAATTTATTGGCAATATAAGATTATCTCATGAATGTGTATTCAGACACATCATATATGTAAAGTGGAAGATACCTAGATATGTGTTTGTGTCTCTAGGGTGTCCTCCTGCATCACATGCCATTCAATATGGCTGGAATGCTTATGCCATGATTGTTTGATTTTTCCCCAATAATAAATTAAATCTCTAAATAGTACTATTTCAGCATTATGCTACAATCAATTATAGCTACTATTATGGTTGTTTGCACATCAATGACCCCACTTTTAATCATCTAGCTTTTAATTGTGCTTGTTTCCACACTTCTAGCCTATAGTCCACTGCAGGAGGAACAGGTAAATTAATTAACTTTCCTGCAGTTATAGCCATACTTTTTTCCACTATATACATTATATACAACATACATATTAATATGACTTTTCACAGATTCTCACTCAAAATCACTCTGTAATATCCAGCATGACTATTAGGATAGCACATAGCTCTTTATGTAAGAAAATTGATACCCTTCAGTTAGATGAGGTTAATATTTTTATCCTAGTCTTCTATGGAATATCTTATTTTTCACTCAAGCTGTCTGCCATTATCTGATCTTTTTCTCTTTTTCAAATTACCCCAAGTTAAAACGATCATTTTCTTACATTGATGCTTAGATACTAACTTCATTTTCTGTGTCTGCAATTGCTCACTCATCGAACACAAATGTAGAGACTTCAACTGCACCTCTACAGTTCTGTGCTGTATAGAACTGCATCTCACTCTTTCTATAAATCTATAGCTCCGCTTTTGATAGAAAAAGAATAATGTCTAAGTTGAATTCTACCAGAGCAAGTCTTCTCCACTGTTCAAAAGTAATTGATTCTAAGTAACTTCCTAGGTTTATACTTCCAGACGTGCCTCTGGCTTCAGCACCCTGAGGTTTTTCTTTTTCACAGTTTCATTTCCAGTAGGCCTGCACAATATAGAAAGGCTTTTGGTATCAAAGTGTTGATAGAAGCTTGAATCTGGTTCAGTACGGGTCACAAGGATACACGGAGAGTAACCCAGAGATGAGCTTAGCACTAATTAGTGACAAGAGAAGCTGGATAATATTACTTCTTCTGTACTGAACATCTGTTTTGTTCAATTGACTACATTACGTGGATTTGCTCTTTAATTCCCACAGTTAACGTTATGAAGCAAGTAGTATTTCCATTTCACAGATGCGGTTTAGCAAGGTTAAGCAGTTGTTCATGAACCTGAAGCCTGTGAATGACAGGGTATGATCTGCCTCCTCCCATCCCTGTGAGTAGGCATTTAAGCTGAATTTCTGCGACTAGTTTCCTTAAATCTCTCTTTAGTCTATTTGCCATGCACTGATATTTTGTCCACTATGTGCCAGGCACTGTTCTAAGAGCTTTAAAATATTGAAAGCATTTGCTCATAACAGCCATCTAAGTGATACATTATGAACCTCATTTTAAAGAACAGGAAACTAGGACCAGAAATATTCAGTAAATTGTCCAAGATCATGCAGTTTTTCAATGTTTTATTTATTTATTTGTTTGTTTGTTTGTTTGTTTTTGGGACAGAGTCTTACTCTGTGGCCCAGGCTGGAGTGAGCGGCGTGATCTCGGCTCACTGCAAGCTCCGCCCCCCGGGTTCCCGCCATTCTCCTGCCTCAGCCTCCCGAGTAGCTGGGACCACAGGCGCTGCCACCATGCCCGGCTAATTTTTTGTATTTTTAGTAGAGACGGGGTTTCACCGTGTTAGCCAGGATGGTCTCGATCTCCTGACCTCGTGATCCGCCCGCCTCGGCCTCCCAAAGTGCTGGGATTACAGGCGTGAACCACCACGCCTGCCCTTAAATGCTGTTTTTAAATACACAGACACATGAAACTAAAATTTAATGTTTAGCTAAACATTATGCTATTGTAATAAAGTCATTGCATTTTTCAAGATTTTGTTTTGTTTTAAAATAGATTTATATTCGGCAGTAGACATTTTTGTTTCAAGTCTAGTTATCAATTGTCCATGCCTGGAAAGTATTTACCTTTTAAGCCTTGGTCACTCTAACTGCCACTATCACTATTTCCTTTTGGCAGCTACTAGACTTTCAGACTGAGAAACTTGGGATTAATAACAGTTTCGAAGAGATGTACATTAGAGATCCAATATATTTCATTGATGACACGTGCCCTACTTCCTCAATATCCTTCACTATAGCCAAGGCTGTCTGTGACTGGAAGAAAGAAATACTTTGCAGGATCTCTAGAACTGCAGGCTGCTGACAAGGACCATTAACTAATTTAGATTTAAGTGTCTGTGGAATTGTTGGCTAGAACCACTAAGCAATGCCATGGGATAATAAAGGTTTACTTCTGCCAGGGAGTCTCCAGAGCTGCCTGTGTCTCATATTTCTTCTTACTGAAGTTAATGCACTGGAAACTGTGTGTGTGTGTGTGTGTGTGTGTGTGTGTGTGTGTGTGTGTTTATAGGAACACATGTCATGGTTTGAATAAAATGTGGGTTTGATAGTATGCAATTAGGTGAACAATTTATTACATGTATGGCATTAAACAGATCAGAAAGAGTGTGTTATTATTGGTTACATGGATCCTCTATAATGTTATTTGGTGTGATGTTCTTCACATGAATTGCTCTGACAGTTTTTATGTCTTGTCATTGCATGCTGACGGCAGTGTGCAAATAGGTTTGCCACATAGGAATTACCTGTCCCACAAGTTCATTTTCAATGGCATTCTAAAGATCAACCATCCTTGCAGGAGTTAAGAAAGATTTATAGAATCATTGCAATGCAAATCCTTAGAAAGAAAGGCATAACAAAACTGACAGTATTGTATAGAAGAGAATATGAAAAAATTCACTATTTTTAATGTTTCATATTTTTAAAAATGTAACTGCTATACAATAAAAATGTAGACATTAAATTTCCATAAAATCAAATTTTAATGTTTTTTCTCCCCACATGTTAAACAACAGCTTCTGATAAATCTTTGTAAGGAGTCTATGCTAAAACTAATAAGTAACTGACATTTGTTTAAAGTGTGAAATCACCAACACATTCCTCAATATACAAAGCAGTGGTTTACATTTAAAATTATCTGAATGTAGATTACAAAAGGAAAACCTAGAAATTCTCCATTTCTGATACCCACAGTTGTTTGGTCATAGAGAACTTAAAAAATTGCTGAAAGAAATACTAGCATCTTGTAATATTTTTGTTGAATATATATATACACACATATATGTGGGAACATGTACATATATACATATATATAGAATACAAATTTTTAATGTTTAATTTTGTGCATATGAGGCAAATCTCATATGGTGTTTGAAAAATAGCTGGACTATTTCCAGAAAAATAAATTTTAAGTGTGCATAAAGAAGAAAACTTTAATCATTTTAAAAATCATTGTATGGTTTGTTTCTCTTGGGACAATTGGGCTAATTATATATTTTCTATTACTTTGTGGCTGCCCACAGCATTTTACTATATATCATTGTATGTGCCACAAGGATAAAGCAGTATTTGTTATTAGATTCCTACTACTTCATGAAAATTTATGGGGTACATAAGAAATGTTTTACATATACAATGTGTAGTGATCAAATCAGGGACCCAATTACATTTTATTTTTTAGTATAGTCATCCTACTTTGCTATCAAACATTGAATTTATTTCTTCCATCTTACTGCATGTTTTTACCCTTTAGCTCAGCAGTTCCCAACCTTTTTGGCACCAGAGACAAGTTTGTGGAAGACAATCTTTCCATGGATGGAGGTTGGGGGTCATTATTTCAGGATGTTCCATGCACATTATATTGGTTGTGCACTTAATATCTGTTATCATTAGATTGTAATATATAATGAAATGATTATACAACTCACAATAATGTAGAATCAGTGGGAACCCTGAGCTTGTTTTCCTGCAACAAGATGGTCCCATCTGGGGGTGATGGGAGACAGTGGCAGATCATCACGCATTAGATTCCCATAAGAAGCATGTAACCTAGATTTTTTGCATGCACAGTTCACAACAGCATTTGAACTCCTATGAGAATATAATGCCACTGCTGATTTGACAAGAGGTGGAGCTCAGGCAGCAATACGAGCAATGAAGAGTTGCTGGAAATACAGATGATGCTTTGCTCACTTGCTCGCCACTCATCTCCTGCTGCATAGCCTGGTTCCTAACAAGCTACGAATGGGTACCAGTCTGGGGCCCCAGTGTTGGGGATCCCAGCTTTAACTCACTTGTCTTTATTTTTCCCCTCCCCCTACTCTCCCTTCTCAGTCTCTATTATCTGTTTTTCCTTTATCTTCTCCATTTGTTAAAATTTTTTGGCTCCCACATATAAGTGAGAGCCTCTGACAGTTGTCTTTTTGTGCCTGACCTAAAGATCAGGTAAAGACAGGAAATCTGGTGAAAGGAATAATCTAATTTCATTATAAAAGGCCCAAAAATAGAAATGCTTATATCCCAAAGTCAATTTGGGATATAAGATTACTAGCTTAAACATTTATTAATTAATAGTTTGTTAGTTTTTGAGGGCAGTGGCTTGTTAAAGCAAACTGAATATGGCCTGAGAAACTCTGTACTTCTATATTTGAGTTCTTGTGGATGAACTGTAACCTAACTTAATAGTCAGACAAAATTCAAAACCTAACTTAATAGTATGCATCTGTAACAACGGCTGAGTGTTGGCCAATCCCAGCAGCCATACTTCAACCACTCATAGACTGCGAAATGTTCAAACTGCATTCAAAGAAGGCAAATGCTGAGCTGTAACCGATCTCACTGTTTCTGTACCTCACTTCTGATTCCTGTATGTCACTTTACCTTTTTTGTCTATAAATTTGTTCTGACAATGAGGCGCCCCCCGAGCCTGTCTGAATTTTCTGTGATTCTGGGGGCTGCCCGATTTACAAATCGCTCATTGCTCAGTTAAACTTCTTTAAATTTAACTCAGCTGAAGTTTTTATTTTACCAGATGGTGTCAGAAGCACATCCGAAGTGGTGCTTTTAGTGACCCTCAGGAATACTGAGTGAACACGCAAGGAACCCACAGGACCCACTCGTGTCCATTGATCTCTGGGAGTAGATGGGGTAAGCTCCGTTTTGGATTTAGGAGCTTCACGGGCTCGTGTTTTCAGATCCCTGAGTTTCTTTGCGCAAATTTCTGGTCCCAACTGGGTTTGGCATCATGGCAGAAACAGGACTGGGTCCAGGAATGGATTTGATCCGGGAATGAACTGGCTTGGATACAGTTAGAGGTCTCTTACATCTGACTGGGTCAGAAAGGAACTGGTAGTAAGCAGTAATATTGCAGGGGTTATAAAATTTGGCTTTTAAAAACTAATAGGAATTTTTGTGTTCCACCCGCTATGTTAAATTTTTCTTGTATACTCAGGTAGAAAAAAGTCATTGGCTAAGTTAATCAAGAGAACTTGAGAGTAAAGTCAATATTTTAGGTAAAAATTAGATCCTTAATTTCTGGGCAACTGAGTTCATTCTGGTTTATACTCTAAGCCTGGAAGGCAGCGAAGTCTTATGGCAAAATCTTACCAAAGGTAACTTACAGGGGAACGCTACAAATGAACAACAATGCGTTGAAGGAAATTTAAAAATGAGGGTTCTCGGTAAATTTCCATTGACTAAGAATGAATTTGGCACCACAGGATGTCAACTGCTGTTCTCTTTGGAATGATCTGTCTTGCACTCTTTGCTGACTACTATGGGTGACAGGTTTAGGCACTGACAGGATCGTGGGACATGGGGAGCTTATTCCTTCCTAAAAGGGGAAACTTGAGAAGTGATGAGACTGCTGGAAAAAAATCCCTTTGCTACCAAGAAGCAACCACCTCAACTGTTCAGCGTTGCTTCAATGGGTGGGTCTTTCTCTGGCCTCCCTGATCATTGTGCCTTCTCCAACCTGCCACAGGCAATGCTTTCCTCTCTCTCCTTTCCCTTTCTTATCTTTTCTTTTACTCAGAGCGACCATCTTGCCCAGAGACCACGTGTTGAAACTCCTACAGAGAGGTTGGATTAAAGATGACGGGGCCCATCTGAGGGCAAATGTAAGCCTTGCCAATTTGATATTGGGTGCCAAGCAGAGTGGCTAATATCTATGCTTTATGACACGTATTTTGCTCTGGCCAGACTGAAAAAAGATAAATTTCCTTTATGATGCATCTTGGCCCTGGTGTGATGGTGTGGCAAGCTGAGTCACTAAGGCTGTTCGGGGAAAGGGAAACCACAAGTTTGGCATGCTGGCAAAAGGGTAAGAATTTCTTACCAGTCAGGTTTCTGGCTTCTCTCTCTCTGTGCAAAGAGTTGAATGAATGGTAAAAATCACTGTTTATGTCTTCTGTAAAGTTTTGATTAATGCGAAAAAGAATTCTGAGTCTTAAATTGATATATTTGTGCTATGAATTTGTTTTTCTGTGTCAAGGAGTACCTGAGGATAAAACATGGGCTTAGGTCCCCATAAGCTGGCTGCTCAGCATGGCCTAGCAAGCTGGTCAATAACAAACTTCCCCACAGGTCCCTAAAATAAACACAAAAACTGGATGGGGTCTCCAACTTGATTTATGTCCTCGGTAGCTTGACTTTGTAACCATTTGGCAGTACTTTCTCTTGGTCTCCTCCTTCCAGGGAACAGGAATTTTAGGATTTATGTCATAGTTAGCTCTAAAAATTACCTTGAGTAGTTAAAAGCGTTTGCAAACTCAAAACTAACTACTCTAGATTCCTTCTGGGAAGGGCAGTGGAGACTGCCCTGTGCCATATCTCCGTAGCGAGGGTTTTGCCCTTTCACCCTGGCAGTCTGGGTTTGATTCCCTGCTTAGGAAGAAAGTCCTTTTTGGTTTAATATTTGCATGATGTTGTCTAGTCTCTTCTTCTCCATGGACTATCTTAAATTTTCCTTTCTCTGAGCACCTGAAAGGTTACCTTTGGTAAAGTTCAAAAGCCAGAAATATTGGCTCTTTGACCATTTAAACAAAACTTTAAAAGGACTTTATTAAAGAGTGCTATTGTTAAAAGTCAGCTTCATTAAAAGAGGATATTCAAGCTCTAACAGCCTGGACTTCTTGGGAAAACAATAAGGCAGCAGAAACCCCTTTCCTGACCTTGTTCTTCCAAGAACTCCACCATAAAGCCAATAACCAATTAAGAAACTTAAAAACTGGCAAATGAAAAATCTTACAACTACTGTAGTAATCTTCTGTGTAATTATATATGCATTGTGTATAATATTTATATAAAAGAGCTCTAATTAATTGGCTTAAACAAAACCAAGCGCTTAAATCAAATATTTTGAAAGCAAAATGAAAACTGTAATGCCGCTGGGCGTGGTAGCTCCCAGGCAGGCGGATCACCTGAGGTCGGGAGTTTGAGACCAGCCTGGCCAACATGGTGAAACCCTGTCTCTACTAAAAATACAAAAAAATTGGCCAGACATGGTGGTGGACACCTGTAATCCCAGCTACTTGGGAGATTGGGGCAGGATAACTCCTTGAACCAGGGAGGCAGAGGTTGCAGTGAGCTGAGATCATGCTATTGCACTCCAGCCTGGGCAACAAGAACAAAACTCCATCAAAAAAAAAAAAAAAAAAAAAGAGAGAGAGAGAGAGAAAATTGTTCAATTTATTCTGGAGACATTAAATTCCAAATAAGTCTTGGGGATATATGGAATTAGCCATGCCCCATACCTATGCAAGAAAGGTTATAAAGTAAAACATGTCACATATGGTCTGTGTATGTCATGAAAGAATTTATGAAAAGAAACTTACACCAGAAATGTACAATTTACAGGTGATTAGGCCTCCTAAATGCTTCACAAAATGTCACTATGACTCTTAACAGTACAGCTTGCCTGATTTACAGCTAGGTAAGTCCTAGGACATGTGAAGTTAGATGCTGGAAAGAAACCTTATCTGCATTTCTGTCTGGGTCCTGGCGCCACACCTAGTACATAATTAAAATCCCTTACTTATCAAGGTTTTCACCAAAAGTAAAAGCCACTAAGAGTTAACATTGTAATATGTAATTGAGACTACTGAAAAAATATATTTACATACAAGATGTGTAAGGAGAATAAAATGTGTTTTTGTAAGAGATTATAAGAACGTATGGGAATGTAAATTTTTGCCTAGGTTAGAGGGTTAAAATATTGTTTTACATTAAATAAAGCTAAAGGTTTGAGCAAGTTGTGGAAGGTTTATAAAAATTAATTATAAAAGATTCTATGTGTGAACATACTGCCAAAAGTTAAAATGGCATTAGTCAAGTTTTTTTTTTTTTTTTTCCATAGATAAGACATTGGAATAAAAGCACAACGAAATATTCTTAGAACATTGTTCTGCTCTGAGAAAAAAAAAATGTAAGGGGTTATAAAAGGTTTTTAAAAATCTTACCTTACGGTCAAATTAATTAAAACTGAATAGATTTATAAAATGTTATCAAAAACTAGCTTCAACATTAAAAATACACTAATGGAAAAATAAAATTTGGGTTTCTCTTTTAAAAACATGTAATATTAAAAGATGATGAAAAGTTTTTGTTTACCTTTTAAGTAAACTACAAAAGAAAAGGGGGGCCGGCAAAGAAAGGAGACAGAGTCAGTAGACCTATACTCTCTTCATTGGGTCTTGTTTGGAAAACTGAGTCTCCTCCCTATCAGAATAATGTTTCTTCCTTTAAAAAATTTTTCAGTTATTATTATGGCTAAATGAAAAGCTTATAGTAACCTAAGATTCTATTTTGTAATATCCAATGTTTTAAACCTTTGTTTTAAGCCCATGGTTCACTGAGGACAACCCCTTCCCAATCTAGAACCCAAAGATTGGATTTTCTGCGAACATCAGAGAAAGACTGTCCTTGCTATGTACATTGCAGCAAAGCTTTGGAGCCTTGAACCTTGGGTTCATGATCTCACAACTGAGAAATGTCCCTCCACACTCCTGAACTGTACAACCATTGAAACCCTTAAGGTAAAATTAACCAGGAAAGTTTCTCCCCTTAAGAAGATGGCATCCTTGATGTGAACAGCTTTTCCCAAGATCCTGGATCAAAACGTCTACTATCACGAGACTCTTATATTAGAATATTTTTCCTTGTTTATGCCTTTAGGAACAATAGTAATGAAAAGGGGATCTATTATGTGCACTTACAGGATATACTTTTACTTGTGAAGGACTTTGCATCCAGCCTTATATGTGAATAACCTTGCACTTTAATAGATAAAACATGAAGGCCCAATGTACATGAGAAAATTTAGTGGTACATATGTTGCCTCATAATCAGTCAAAACTCTTCTTAACTCACATTATGGATTAAGGAGAACGTTGTCAGGAGGCCTTTGCTCTTCTAAAAAGACATCATTTGTTAGGTCCTTTTTCCATGGGTTAGAATAAAAGAGGCAATAATTAGAAATGTCACCCTAATAATAGGCTCTACAGCAAATTCTACTTTAAAGGCTATTGTTACACAACAGACTTTAAATTATCTTGTGAAAGTTATGCTAAATAATAGAATTGGCCAAACAGAAAAGTACCTGCACAGTTGCTGACACCTGTGGCCTATGGAGAAATACATCAAATGTAGATTATACAGTTTCAGTTGTAGGGTATTAATGAAAAGACCGCTTAGTCAAGGAAGTGGATGCTTCATCTAGCTCATTCTTTAATCTATTTAATTTTACTTGGTTTGGTTTATGGGGAACCTGGGTAAGGAGTACACTCGAAATTTGTTATTATTCTCCCAGTAGTCATAATAGTAGTCTCCCTGGTGCACTGTATTCTCTCAAAGGTTTCAGATGTTTGCATGCAGCCATCTCTAGGACGTCAAACGGTCTCTATTCAGTTGGAATGACGAAAGCGGAAAGAAATGTTCGACCCTGAGGACACCATAACCTATGAATGATGTGCTGAGACTGGAAACCCTAAAGGATATTACTGAGAATGGCACTAACGCCTTAAGTTTGGGTCACACTCTCACCTAAGTGAGAACCTGGCTGAAAAGGGAGAATGTTTTAAAAACAAAATAAGAGGAAGCCATTATTTTGGACTGAGCTCATGCACTAGGCCCCAACAAACCACAACAAGCTAAAATGGAGTCACTGGTGCTAAATGTGACATAATCAAACTAAGGCTTTAAGAAAACACACAGATGCTAGAACGGACCAGCATTCCATTTGTTTTTCTCCTGTAAACAGGATGTCTATCATAAGGAGGTACCGTCTACTCAGTCATTCTCTCCTTGCAAAACCCACTTTTTTACTGTTTCCCAGTGGGTTTCAAAACCATATAATACAGATATTAACATCACTGACTAAGATTTTGGTCAATCTCTCAAAATTGAGAAAATGACCAAAAGGGGGAAGTAATTGTTAAAGCAAACTAATATGGCCTGAGAAGAACTCCATAGTTTTATATTTCAGTTCTTGTGGATGAACTGTAACTTAACTTAATAGTCAGACAAAATTCAAAACCTAACTTAATAGTATGCATTTGTAACAATGGCTGAGTGTTGGCTAATCGCAGCAGCCATACTTCAACAACTTACAGACTGCTGAATGTTTAAACTGTGTTCAAATAAGGCAAACACTGAGCTGTAATCAGCCTCACTGTTTCTGCACCTCACTTACGATTCCTGTATGTCACTTTACCTTTTTTGTCTATAAATGTGTTCTGACCATGAGGCACCCCTGGTCTCTGTGAATCTGCTGTAATTCTGGAGGTGCCTGATTCGCGAATCATCCATTGCTCAATTAAACTCCTTTAAATTTAACTCAGCTGGAGTTTTCCTTTTATCAGGTTGAATTTTACATATCTACTTTAGATTTTAATTTCTTCTATATTACAAAGGCTGATAAGATGTTTGTTAAATAAATGAACGCAATGCATTGGACAAAAATTTCCTGTTGCTTTTTTTTCAAATTACATAAATTGATGCTACTTTATCCACCTTTCTCACATTTTCTCTGTCCTAATCTCACACTGGAGGTTCAATAGTCTTCTTCATACCTCAAGTGCTTTCTCTTGTAATATGAAAGGCATGTGGCCACTTTCCTTTTCTAATTATTTCATAAATCTAAACATTTTCATTACCTATTGGGTACTATGCTCATCATCTGGGGTGAAGGCATAATTTGTACACAAAATCTCAACAATATACTATTTACACATGTAAAAAAAACCTAAACATGTACCTGTTGAACCTAAAATAAAAGTTGAAAAAGAAAAACAAATAAATAATACCTTCCCAGAATATTGCCTATGGGAACAAGTCTAAATTCCTTAATATAGAGTAAAATGGTAATAAAATTCTTGCCCTGATTCTTTCTTAGGCCTATGTCATTTCAACACTCACCATCACCATTCTTCCCCAATCTCTTCCATTTTTTTGAGCCTAAAATCCTTAATACATTGAATTTTTGTTCAATATTTGTTATATGCCCAAAACTATACTAAGCTGCTGGACTCATGCTCTTTCACAATTTCTTTTCTGTTCCTTTCAGACTAGTGAAATAATACTGATTTTTAATGATCTGTCTTTTCTTGGAAATTTTGTATTTCCAAATGTCAAAAAAAGAACTCATAATTTTTGTCTCTCAATTTCCGTAACATTTGTCAATGTCATTGACATAGCGCTAGTAATTATGAGATGTACATTGTTAGTTACACAAATTTCTTGCTTTCCTACTTTTGATGTCCTTAAGGTCAGATATTATGTTTTACTCATTTGTATTCTTATCAGAAAAACTGTGGCTTACATGTAATACATATTCAATACTTGTTTGAATGCAAAATGTACTAAAATAGTGCAAGTATCCAAGTTGCTTTACTTAATCTCTTCTACTGCCCCCACCCCAAAAAGTGATATGTAAAAGTGCATAAAATTATGTGTATGCATATGTAGATCAATAGATAGAAGCATCTATGAACATAAATAAAAAATTTAGGAAATGATTATCTTAGAATCACTTTAGCTTCAAATCTTATTTATTTATGTATTTATTTGCAATAGCTTTTGGGGAACAGGTGGATTTTTGTTACGTGTGTAAGTTCTCTTGTAGTAATTCCTGAGATTTTGGTGCACCTATCACCTAAGCAGTGTACACTGTACCCAATCTAGTCTTTATTCCTTGCCCCTCTCCCCACATTCCCCTGGAGTCTCCAAAGCCGCTTTTATCATTCTTATGCCTTTGCATCCTCATAACTTAGCTCCCAATTATAAGTGAGAACATACAAAATTTGGTTTTCCATTCCTGAGTTACTTCACTTAGAATAACAGTTTCAAACTCCATCCAAGTTGCTGAAAATGCCATTATTTCATTCACTTTTATGGCTGAGTAGTATTCCATGGTGTATATATACCACTTTTTCTTTATTTACTCGTTGGTCAATGGATATCTAGGCTGGTTTCATATTTTTGCAACTGTGAATTTTGCTACTATACACATGTATGTTCAAGTGCATTTTTCATATAATGACTTCTTTTCCTCTGGGTAGAGACCCAGTAGTGTGATTGCTGGATGAAATGCTAGTTCTACTTCTAGTTATTTAAGGAATCTCCATACTGTTTTCCATATGGGTGGTACTAGTTTACATTCCCACCAATAGTATAAAAGTGTTCCCTTTTCACCATATTCATGCCAACATTTATTTTTTTTTTATTTTTAATTATGGTCATTCTTGGATCTCATTGTATTTTTAATTTGCATTTCCCCAGTAATTAGTGATGTTGAGCATATTTTCATGTTTGTTGGTCATTTGTATAACTTCTTTTGAGAATTGCCTATATATGTCCTTTGCCCACCTTTTAAATTTGATTTAATGCTAATTCTACTATTATATATATAAAGGAAATATATATATATATATATATATATATATAGAATCTCACTTTGTTGTCCAGGCTGGAGCACAGTGGCACAATCAGCTCACTGGAGCCTTGAATTCCCGGGCTCAAACAATCCTCCCACATCAGCCTTCTGAGTCACTGCAAGTACAGACACTCACTACCATGCCCAGCTAATTTGGTAAAGACCGGGTCTTGCTATATTGCCCAGGCTAGCCTTGAACTCCTGGCCTTGACTGATCCTCTCACCTCAGCCCCCTAAAATGGTAACGTTACTGGTGTTAGCCACCTCATCCGGCATATACAAATATTATAATATCAAGTGTATAGAAGAGATACCCACAGTCATAAAAATCAACATAAAAATACAATTATGTATATAAACAAAACTGCTTGTGAAAAATAAAATCTGATCTTAAATATAACTATTGTATTTGCAGTAAATTATTATGTAATCCATATTCTCTTTGGAGCAAGATACAAACTGCTAAAAAGAAACCATCACAGGATAATTTTTTTCCCTGAGAAATACATTTTTTGTTGTTAATTTTACCAAAAATGAATTGAATGGTGTCATTTGAGAAATACTTAGAATTTAAGAATATCAGTTGCCATTTGTGTGAGTGAGGCATAATGTGTGACTACTCACGTCATTTTAGGAGATTTTGAATATTTTATCTATTATAATCTATGCCCACGTGATCAATCTTAATAGTCTTTACAATGTACTAATACATAGGATATGAATATAGTTTCTTGCTCCCAAAGACCCAATAGCATATATTATGTATAAACAATTTCAAACTAGTTGTATGCTTAAATTATCTTTTCTAGAATATATAACCAACTTAGACACATAAGTGGCAAGAATATATACTATTTGACATTTCCTTCATGCTACATGAAAGGAAAAGTAAAGGTGTACTTTGAAGGACATTGGCCTGTGGCATAAACAATGGAAAACGAAACAGTAAAAATAGCCCTTTACTTAGGTTTATGTCCATTTATTACATGAAAATAGGAGAGACAAACTACATCAAAACTATCCAACAATGTACACTTAATCCAGTATCTAGCAAGAGGAAAAATGAACACAAAATAATAAAATAATTCATTTAGATCATTAGAAACTGATATAAGTTTTCATGCTGAAGGAGAAATACATAAAATTTAAGAAATAAGCACTGTAGATTGGTTATAAAGCTTATTTGACCTTGAAACACTAATGTTTATGTTGTTATTCAGCACACGCAAGCAATATACAGACCCACAAGGAGACAGGGTAGCGGAAAAAAATAGAAAGTTACTCATTTTCACCGTGTACAGCAAGGAAAGCTCCAAAAGAAATACAGCATTGAACTAGAAATTGCATCAAAATATCACACTCTCCTGGTTTTTCTCCTCCTGCTTCTCATTTTCTTTCACTAGCTCTTTCTACTTTTCCCAGACACCACAATATTGAATTATGAATTGTCTAGGGTGCAGTGTCAACGTTCATTTTTCTCTTAACTCAGTCCCTGAGTGATCGCATCCATGTCCATCTTTTATATACCATCTCTAAAATTAAGGCTACACCATTTTAATCTCCAGATGAATTTCTCTCCTAGATTCTATATTTACATATAGAATTATATTTGAAATATTTAACTTGTATTATTTCCTTAAAGGAATCTCAAACCAAATCTGTCCAGAACAGAAATGATTTTAGTCCTCTCATCCCATAACTTCACCTCTCCCATATCCATGAGACCACCATTGCTTCAATCCATTGCTTCAATCATTCCATTGCTTCAATCCATTGCTCCTCTGTGACTCCAGAGTTATTCAGTTTTTTTAAAGACTTTTATTTTTTTGGAGCCCTCTTAGGTTCATAGCAGAACTGAGAGGAAGATACAGCAGTCTCCCATTTACTCCCTGCCCCCACACAGGCATGGCCTCCCCATTATTAACATCCCCCACAACAGTGATAAATGTATCATGATTGATGAACCTACACCCAAAGTCCATAGTTTATGTTAGCTTTCACTCTTGGTGCTGAACACTCTGTTGGTTTGGACAACTGTATAATGATATATATCCATCACTATAGCATCATACAGGCTATTTTCACTGCTCTAAAAGCCCTCTGTGCTCTACTTATTCATCTTTCTCTCCTCCCTAACCCCTGGCAACCACATGTCTTTCGACGGTCTTGAAAGTTTTTGTCTTCTCCTAAATGTCGTATAGTTGAAACCGTACAGTGTGTAGCATTTTCATACTGCTTAGTAATGTTAATTTAAGTTTCCTTCATGTCTTTTCATGGCTTGATAGCTTTTTCTTTTTCTTTTTTTTTTTTTTTTTTGCATTGGATAATAATCCAATTTTGGAAGTAGCACAATTTATTCAACCATTTACCTATTGAAAGTCATTTGGTTCTTTCAAGTTTTGGCAATTGTGAATAAAGCTGATATAAATAAATGTGTGTGTGTGTGTGTGTGTGTGTGTGTGTTGTAAACATAAGTTTGTAACCTCTTTTGGTAAATAAATACCAAGGGGTGTGATTGATAATATGGTGAGAACATATATCGTTTCGTAAGAAAATGGTTCACTATTTCCCAGTGTGTCTGTACTATTTTGTATTCTCACCAGCTATGAATGAGAGTTTCTATTGTTCTATGTACTTGCCAGCATATGGTGATTGCAGCCTTCTGGATTTTGGCCATTCTAATAGGCGAGTAGTTATATGTCATTGTTATTTTAATTTGCATTGACTTGATTATGTATGATGTCAAATATATTGTTATATGATTAATTGCCATATTTCTATTATCTTTGGTTAAGTGTCTTTTAGGGTCTTTGGCTCATTTTTTAACAGGCATGTTTATTTTCTTACTTTTGAGTTTTAAGTGTTTTTTTGTATATTTCAGATAACAGTTCCTTATCAGATATATCTTTTGCAAACATTTTCTTCCAATCTATGACTTGTCTCTTCATTTACTTGATAGTGTGTTCAGCAGAGCAGAATTTTTTAAAATTTTATATTTTAAGTTTTGCTTATCAATTTACTCTTTCATGGTTCATGACTTTGGTGACATATCTAAAAAATCATCCTAAGTCTAAGATCATATATTTTTTCTCCCATGTGAAATCCTAGGAGTTTTATGTGTTTTACACTGAGGTCTATAATTCATTTTGTATACATTTTTGTATACATTTTTGTGAAGGGTCTAAGTTATGTGGCTGGATTCACATTTTTGTATGTGCATTTCCACTTGTTCCGGCAGCATTGATGGAAATGACTATCTTATTTCTATTCTATTTCTTTTACTCCTTTATCAATGATCAGCTGACTTTATTTGTGTCAATTTCTGGGGTCTCTATTCTGTTCCATAGATTGTCTAATATTTCACCAATACCATAGTGCCTTCATTACTATAGTCAGAATTTTTCATGTGGAATATTTAAATTATTTAATTTTGTTTTAATTATATGCTTCATATTGCAGTGTTGCCAGAAAATGAGGAGGAGTGTTATGTTTTTTGGGAAATTCTTTATTTTTTTTTAACTTGGCATATTATAAATAAGATTATTATAATTTGTGCAATCCTCATAGGTGTTTGAGAAAAAATAATCACCTTCTCTCTTAATTAAAGCAATAAAAAGAAAGAGAGAGAGAGGAAAGGAGGAGGGAAAAGAGAGAGAGAGGGAGAAAAAGAGAGAAAGAGAACAAGAAAGCAATTTTAATAGCAATTAGAATAGGTCAGCTGTGAAAAATGGCTTATAATTAAACCTAACATTTTTAATGCCAGCAGGAGAAAATTATAAGAGATTATCAAGAATTGATGAAATATTTAATTGACTGCCGTAGAGAAAACATGTCTAATGAAGAGCTGGAGGAACCACGAATATAGTCTACAGAGAGCATTATCCTCAACACAAAATATCTACACTGTAGTTATCAATAATTGAAATTATACTTGAGGTTAACATTGACCCTATGGAATTGTACTTTCCAGTTTGACATTAGAATTATACTCTGTGGAATATTGAACCCACCTTGTATATAATTCCAACATGAAATATCATTTTATACATATTTATTATTTTCTATATAAAAGATAGTATGTTAGACCTAGGTGACCTTAAAGCAAAGACAAGTAATGCCAGATCCAACCAAGGTCTTAGTATTATTGGGAAGAGATGAGAAATGAACAAATGAATTTATAAAATAAAATAATAATAGTTTTTAGTATGTTGTGGAAAAAATAGAAGTACACGATAGCTTGCAATGAAGTAGTACCACAGATGGAATACTTGGGTGAACTTTTCTGTGGAGTTGGCATTTGTACAGATACCTGAAAAATGGGAAGATTACTGCCAATTGAAACACCTTGAGAACAGTCTTTCAGGCGAGGAAATAGCAAATGCAGAGTAATGGTTAAAGTACTTGTTGTGGAGAGAAACAAGAAGAAGGGCAGTGTGGCTGAACTGACTTCAATATTTGTATAAGGTGAGGATAGGGATTTAAGCAGGGACCCCATTCTGTAAGATGTAGAAGGCTGTAAACAGAGTTTAGATTTTATTGAAAGTTCAGCAGGAAGATATTGAAAGATTTAAGCACAGAAAGGCAAGATCAAATTGACATTGTAAAAAAAAATGACTCTGACTTATGCTCTATGAATAATAATTATTGATGTGGCAAATGCAGTATTCCAGGCCAGACATGATGTTGAATTGTGGTAGAATTGGGGGCCAGGGAAAAATGAAGTAGTGACAGATTTGAAGTATTCGTTGGAGGCAGAAATCATTGTACTTAAGGATGGATTTGATGCAGGAGGGCATGGCTGAAAGGAGAAATTAGGGGGAACTTGGATTTTAGCTTGAGAAACTAAAAGGACATAAAGTCTTATATGAGACATAAGAGTTAGAGATGGGAATAAACTGGTGTGGCTGAAAGGAATGGAATCAAGGGTATTATTCCGTTCAATTTCGTAATTCAGTTATTGGGACAGTCAAGAGTTTTGAAGTATGTAAAGCACTGGGGTTATCTCCTGGCACACAGCAAGTAATTATTAAATGTATCATTATTTTTCTTCTTATAATTCATATTCATTTTATCTATTATTACAATTGCAATTTTCAAATGTGTGTGTGATTATTTGATTAATGCCTTTGGTTACACGGAAGTCTATGTTTTCCTCTGCACGTTTGATTGACATAAAAATTCTAAATTCACTCATAATTAAATTAAATATTTTTCAAAATAGATTTCAACACATATTTTATTATCTGCTTTTCTGAAAAATGTATTAATTTGCTAATGTTCAAGGTTTCCCAATTAGCACTCTCTATCTTTCACGCACAAAGTTGTTTATTTTTAAATTCTATTGCATGATAACCCCCTTCTTTCAAGATTTTAAAATTATAATTGCAGCTCTTTTATTTTAATTTATAGTAACTCTTTAAGATTAAGTTATATGTTTGATAGATTCGATTTATTACTGGCTCCTTGAAACATTGATTTTCATGTTTCATTGGCTCAAGTAATTGTTTATGTAGATTTTTCTTAGTTGTTTTATTGAGAAAGATAGATGGGGACATTTTATATTCATTCTATCATATCAAAACAGATTTTTGAGTTGAGGTGACTCAAAGTAAATGTATGGAAATTCACTTAGTGCTCCTTGGCATACCTGTCACATTGTATTCCCACAAATCTTTGTAGGCTTTATTACTGCCTTATAGCATGTGATATGGCAGAAGAAAGGTATGAGTTAAGTGATCAGTTTTCTCTTTGCAAAGGTTTTAGTCTGGTTTCTTTATTCTTTAAACTAGTTAGGCTTGGGTTTCTCAGAAACTTCCATTGGCTACCTTGAGACAAGGTTGTGTAAGAGGAACTTAACTTTCCAGTAGGCCTCATCCTATTTCTTCAAAAAACAAAGGAACAAAAAATCATTTTTTAATGGATTATAGAAAATGCTAGTTTCTTTAGTGGCTAGTTTCTAGAAATAATAGTTTCTTTATTATCATTGTTACTTTTTGCTCCTAGAGATAATTTATTGTTACATTCAAGAAATTTATATTCAACTGCATATTTGAATAATGCTTTAGCTTTGTTTGGTCTATTTTCACTCAAAAATGTGTGTGTAATGTTTAAAAATTATATGTTAATACATACAAATATAACTTTTAAAACTTGCTGCTTCACTCTCCGTAAGTCACAACTGCTTCATTAATTCCACAAATCTTACTCTTATAAAGGGAGCCATGCCCTGTCACACAAGAGTTCACTCATCACAAAGAAAAAGTGAGCTTTATTTTTTTTTTTTAATTTTCATTTTGAAATAATGATGGAGTCACATCTGGTTACAAGAAGTAATACAGAGAGATCTCATGAGCCCTACACCTGGTTTCCTCCGGTGGTATTTATCTTGCAAAATGATAAAGCAATATTATACAAGGATATTGACCTTAATATATTTCACTTATTGAGATTCCCACAGTTTTACTTGTACTCATTTATGTGCATAGATTTACTATTACACAATGTTATCAAATGTGTAGGTTTGTGTACCCACTACCACAGTCAAGATTCTAACAGTTTCATCCATATAAGGGTCCTTCCTTTGTATTCTTCTTTTATAATCACAGCCACATCTCTCTTAGACCTTACTCCTCCTGAACCCCTAGCAACCACAATCTCTTTTGCATTTTGAAAATTGTGTCATTTCAGAAATATTATATAAATGGAATAATCCAATATGTAATATTTTGTAATAGTTTCCTTTTTCCTCACTTAGATAATTCCCTTGAAATTCATTGAAATTATTGTAAATATCAATAGTTCATTCTTTTTCATTTCTGAATCGGATGCCATAATATGGTTAAACCATACTCAGAAAGCATTCTGTGTTCAGAATCACATTAATTTACTTCCCATAAGTGCATAAAAATATTTCAATGAGTTTGAGTCACTCCTAGCTCTCATCTCAAAAAATCATACTACCTGCCTTGTTTATAAAATTTTAAAATCCATGACATTTTAAAGACTTTTCTTAAAGTTTAATATAGAAAAGTCTGCCCATCAGAAAGTGTACAATTCAGTGAATTTTGCCAAAATGAAGTGTATGTGTAATCAAGATCAGATCAGTAAGTAGAAAATAATGTTTATCCTGGAAGATGCCCTCCTTTTTCACACACCACCTTTCAAGGATGACCACTATCCTTAATTCTAAGAATATTGATGAGTTTTTATAATACTCACAAACTATTTTGAGGAATAGTTACTTTACACAGTTCGATTATATAGTGCACATTCTTTTGTGTTTGGCTTCTTTAGTTCAATGATATATTTGCTGGATTTATCATTATTGTTGCCTTTAGTTATATTTGTTCATTCTCATTATTTGTATAAACCAGGTGACTGTATTCACAATTCTATATCATTGGTAAATTTCTTTATACTTGTTCCAACCTATGCTTTTGTAATTGTTATAATTTGGTGGTAGGTCTTGATAACTTGGAGTTGAAATCCTCCATCTTTGTTCAGTTTATTTTTAAGATTGCCATGACTCTCTTTGGCCTTCTGTTGCCAAATGAATTTTAGAGTCCACTTTTTAAATTTTGCAAAGTAAAATAAAAAAAAAATAAAAATTTTAAAACATGTTTTGATTTTGATGTGGATTGCATTGAACTTGTATAATAATTTAGGAGGCAATAAAGATCTTTATAATATTCCAATACACGAAAATGAGCATAAAAAATCCTCCACTTATTTATATCATATTTAATAATTTTCAATTCCTTGCAATTAGTGTAGCAACCTTGCCCATTTTTGTTTTTATTTATTTCAAGGTATTCAATGTTTATTAATGCCACTGGTAAAGGTATTTTTGCAAATTTTATGTTCTATTTGTTTGTCACTAGCGTTTATAAATATAATTCATTTTTTAATAGTGACTTTGTATCCAGTGACCTTGCTAAATTAGTTTATTAATTTTGTTAGGTTGTACATTACTTCTGAATTTTCAAGTTTACAACTGTGTCATTTTTAAGTATTGAGAGTCATATTCTTATGCCATCAGTTTGCCTCATTTTTTCCTCATTAAAACGTTGAATAGTCTTGGAGATAGCAGAGATAACAGGCAAGCTAATTTTGTTCCAGATTTCAGGGGTAATTATGTAGTATGATATGTGCTGTAGGGTTTTGCATGTGTGTGTATGTTTGTGTCCATGTGTATAAATGCTTGACAGTTTATATCATATTAAGAGAGTTTCTTATAAAAAATTAAGACTAATTTCCTGAGATTATTTTTCTTATGAATAGGTATTCCTTTTTTCAAATGCTTCCTTTCTTGCATTTATCAAGATCACATGATTTTGTGTTCAGGTTATACATCGTATCAATTAATTTTCAACTGTTTAAGAAACCCTGCACACATGGACAAAGCTCACTTGTTTATTATACCCTATCCTTTAAGTATATTGTTGAATTTGACTTAATAATACTTTGTTTAGATTTTAATCAATGCCTACAAACGAGATTGATGTATAATTTCATTGTTTTACCTTACCACATCACACACTAAAATGTGCAATGTTCGTGTCAGATTTTCCATTCCTGGTAAAACTCATCTCAAAAAATTTTTAAGAAGACTCCTCTGTTTTATTATTTTTTTCTTTTTTTGTTTCCGGAAAGAATATGTGCAGGCTTGGATTTACTTCTTTGGAAAATGTTTGGAAGAATTCACAGCTGAAACCATTTGGGCCTGAGGTCTTCTTTCTAAAAAAGTTGTATTTATGAATTTAACTTATGTAAGATGTATGTAATAACCGAAAAGCTTTCTTTATCCTTTTAATAACTTTTGTAAGTAGCATGTTTGGAAGTATGTGTTCATTTTATAAAAGTTCTCAAATTTATTGTCATCAAGTTGCTTATAATATCCTTTTACTACCGCTTTGATATTTGGGAGATCTGTAGTGATGTATCATTTTGCCTTCATATATTAATATGGGACCTATGTCATTTTATTTCTGAAAAGTTTTGCAAAAGTTTTATTACTTTTTCAAAGAAATAACATTTACTCTGTTAATTTTCGTTATTTTAGTTTTTCTCTGTTGTGCTGATTTCTACTTCTAAACTGAAATAAAAACTTAACTTCTTGCTTTTAGATTTTTTTAATGTATTGCTGGAATACTTTCCGAAGTACTCCTTTACCTGTTGCCCCTAAGCTTGGTATGACATTTTTATTATCATGTAGTTCAGAATTGTTTTTTCTTGTAATTTTTTATTTTGGTATTATTTTAACGTTATTCAATATTTAACCAATTATTTATATTTGTTCCTTTTGCTCTTTATTTTTTCATCAAGGTAGTTTGAAAAGCATTAATATAAGTTTATAGTGTTTTCAAAAATCTTAAGAGGGTATTACATACATAATAGCTTAGCCCATCAAAATATCTTCAATGCTTATAACATAAGAGCAAAGACATTCTTTTACATAACTAAAGTATAGGATTAAAAATAATAAAAAATTATTAATAATAATTACTTTCATTAAATTATTACCTAATTAACAGTCCATAATCAAGTTCTATCACTTGTCTGGACAATGTCCTTTATAGTCTTCATCCCCTAGCTCTACCCTTCCTTAGAGGATAAAATCTAGGATAATGTGCTGAATTTAGGTTTTATTTTATTTTTTTAAGGGGCAGGATCTTGCTCTGTTGCCCAGGCTGGAGTGTAGTAGTGCAATCATAGCTCACTGTAACCTCAAACTCCTGAGCTCAAGTGATCCTCCCTTCTTAGCTTCCTGTGTAGGTAGGATAACAGGTGCACACCACTATGCCCAGCTAATTTTTATTTTTATTTTTAGAGATGGGGTCTCACTATGCTGCCCAGGCTGCTCTTAAGCTCCTGGCATCAAGTGAGCCTATTTTGTAGATCCCCTGAAGTGCTGGGATTACAGGCATAAGCAGATGCACCTGGCCTTTCATGTCATTTTATTATTTCATAATCTAAAATAGTTCATCAGCCTTGCATTGTCTTTCATTACTTCATATTTTCAGAAAGCACAGGCTATTTGATTTAAAGAATTTTTTTTTAGTTTGTCTTATGATTCCTCATGCTTAATGGCAAGTTATGAATGTCATTAGGAATACCACAAAAATTATATTGTGTCCTTCTCAGTACATCAACTCAAGAAGCCTCTGACATCAGTTATGTTAACTGCAGTCACTCAATTATAGTGTTATTGGCTGAGTATGTCTACTGTAAAATTACTACTTTTGCCTTTATAATTTATAAGGAATTTACATGGAAGTGATTTGATTCTAAGTAAATATCCTGTTTCTCATTAAACTTTTACATAATACTTTGTCATCCCTTGATCATACCCATGTTAGTTAATGATGAACAAGAGCTGCTAAATGGTAATCAAATTCTATGATTCTTTCTATCATCATTTTTACAGCTTTCCATTTTACTGTCTCTACAGCTCTATCTTATCTATCATCTATCTATCCAGTAAGGTGGGTAGTTATATCAAAATGTCCCATGAAATCATATTATATTCAATTGGATTGTAGTCCACTACTATTATCATCTAGTTTGATGCTAAAATTTTTCTACATGGAAGCCCATTCAAGTTGGTGCTTAGGTCTCTTTCACATGCAAGCATCACTCACTGAGTGCTTGACTTTTCCTGGCACACAAAGACATTCTAGACTCATCCATCCCTCCCCTAGCTTTGGAATCAACAAACAGGGCTTACTTTTTCATTTTCACTTGGTTAGGCTATGGTATCCAGTTCTTTGATCAAGCTCTAGCCTAGAAGTTGCTGTGAAGCTATTATTTAGATGTGATTAACATTTATATCAGTAGAGGGAAGCAGATTGTCCTCCATGATATGGTTAAATTTCATCGAATTACTTGAAGGCTGTATGAAAAAGGATTGTGATCTTCAAAAGAGGAAGAGATTATGACTCTCAAGTGCCTTTAAAATGAAGACTGCCACATTACCTCTTCCTGGGCCTCCAGTCTGCCAGCCTGTTCTGCATGCAGGTTCTGGATTTGCCAGCCACTACTATCATGTGACTCAATTCCTTAAAAACAAATCTTTTTTTTTTTTTTTTTTTGAGACGGAGTTTCACTCTTGTTGCCCAGGCTGGAGTGCAATGGCATGATCTCGGCTCACTGCAACCTCCGCCTCCTGGGTTCAAGCCTCCTGAATAGCTGGGATTACAGGCGCCCGCCACCATGCCCAGCTAATTTTTGTATTTTTAGTAGAGAGAGGATCTCACCATGTTGGCCAGGCTGGTCTTGAACCCCTGACCTTGGGTAATCCACCTGCCTCGGTCTCCCAAAGTGCTGGGATTACAGGCGTGAGCCACTGCACCCAGCCAAAAACTCTCTTTCTATGTACCTATCTATTGACTGATCGACAGATTGATGGTAGATAGATAGATCCTGTTGATTGTATTTCTCTAGAGAACTCAATACAAGTAATTTTTCCATGGGGCCCATGTTCCTTTTAGTAAAAAGTGGTATCTGAAAATTAAGTCCTGAGTTATAGGTGTGCTCATTGCCATTAAATGTTTTAATGTTTCTAGACCTTCTCATCTGTGAGAGCTGAAGAAATATAAATATATGTTTGTATACAGAGATATATAAATGCACACACATTTCTCTAATTACAATTCAACATCTCAAGGTTCATTATTCTAGGCTCCCCATTTGTATATATTTAACTTGATTCCCCAACAATAAGAAATCTGGCTTCCAAATATTCTCAATATTCACTCATTTGCTCAATTACAAAATATAGCCTATAGCTACAAAATGGCTGACCCACTTCAAAATTGCTAACCTATACAACTGAAAACTAGAACCTACTAACTAGAAATAACTACAGTTTAACTTTTGTTTACAATATTTTCACTTTTTTTCATTTTTGCTTTATACTGTGTATTAGATTCAAAATACTGTGTTCTAAAGTAACTTGATAATTTCAGTTTTTTTATGCTTTATTGTGCTTTTGGTCAATTTGTTTTTGTTCTTTATCTTTCCTCATTCCTTAAGTGTTCTTTATATATTTTGAATATTAGCTCTTTTTGTGACACATGTATCTAATGTTTTGTTAATATATGTCCCAATATTTAAAATTATTTAGACCTTTTATGGTGATTTTTGCTGGCATGCAACATATGAGTATGTGTCTTTGTGTGTATGTGTGTGTAGTTTATTATTTTTTTCCAGTATGACTTTATTACATCTAAAAATGGAGTCTTAGTGAGAAAATCCTTTCCTATACCCTGGTTATATAAGAATTCAGCTACACTTGTTTGTTTCCCAGAAACTGTATTTTAAAAAAGGTTTAGATCTCTTATGCTTTTTCTAGAGTCCATTTATTTTTATCTTTTTTTTTTTTTCTACTAGCTGTCTGGCTGTCTCAGACACATTTATTGCAAATTCCCTTTGATCAAATCATTTGCAATAGCAGCTTTATTATCTATGGAATTTCTGTATGTATCTGTCTGTATGTCTGGATTTTATATTTCATTTTACTCTATTTATGTATCAACACTATAATATTTGAATGACAGATAATTCATGTTTTTATATGATGTATGCTACAGGATTACTTCTACTTGTAGAGTTTTTGATCAATTCTTTTCTAAATTTTCTTGCATATTTATTTGCCCATATTAAATAGTATCAATATGTCTCGGTTTATAAATAAACTTGGAGTTATTTTTAATGGAATTGTTTCAAATTTATAAAGTAACTTAGAACTCACATTTTTTAAATATTGAGCATCCAAAAAAGTATATCTTTTAATTCTACTTGTGTATCTTTTAAGTATCCTAAAGATTACCTCTTATGTTTTGCAAGAGTTTTTACATCTTTTATTAGTCTTTTTTCTTAACTATACTTATGTTTAATTATTTCTGTCATAATGAAATTTCCCTAAAATTACATATTCTCAATGGTTATTTTTGTACAAAACAAGACTATTTCTCTGTGTTAATTTTATACCCTGCTATATTAATGCATATTTTGTTGCTTGAAAATTTGAACATATTTTAATTTTCATGTTTTATCTTATTATCCATGGACTGTTTAGAGCTTTTAAAAAACGTCCATGTAGTCTAATATTTTCTAATTATATTATTGTCCTTGAGTTTTAGTTTAATAGCATTGTGATTAGCAATGATTCTTTCTATTATCTCAGTCTTCTGTAACCGCCCAAGGGGTTCACCTTGCCTGCTGACTAAATAGAGCTGATTTATCAAGACAGGGAATTGCAATAGAGAAAGAGTAATTCACACCAAGCTGGCTGTGCAGGAGACTGGAATTTTATTATTATTCAAATCAGTCTCCCCACACACTCAGGGAGCAGAGTTTTTAGGATAGCTTGGTGGGTTGGGGGAAGTCAGTGAGCCTGGGAGTGCTAATTGGTCCAAGATGAAATCACAGGGAGTAGAAACTGTCTTCTTGTGCTGAGTCAGATACTGGCTGGTAGGCCACAAGAGCAGATGAACCATTTTATTGATCTGGGTGGTGCCAACTGATCCATCAAGTGCAGGGTCTTGATGCACTTGATAGCTCAAGCGCTGATCTTAGGAGCAGTTTAGGGAGGGTCAGAATCTTACAGCCCCCAGCTGCATGACTCTTAACTCATAATTTTTTCATCTTGTGGCTAATTTTAGCCCTACAAAGACAATGTAGTCCCCAGACAAGAAGGAGGTCTGCTTTGGGAAAAGGCTGTTACCGTCTTTGTTTAAACTATAAACTATAAACTGAGTTGCTCCCAAAATTAGTTCGTCTACACCCAGGAATGAATAAGAACAGCTTGGAAGTTAGAAGCAAGACGGAGTCAGTTAAGTTAGATTTCTTTCACTGTCTCAGTCATAATTTTGCAAAGGTGGTTTCAATTTCTCCCTTTGGGTTTTATTACACCTTAGTCTTAAGGTGTAGGCTATGAAGATGGGAAAAGGCCATCAATCATTCTGGCTTATTCCCACTGAGGGAGGATGTAGTGGGAATGGGAGTGAACCCATTGGGAGTGAGAACAGTGGAACAGCTTTCCAACTGTCTGTGTGTACTCATGCAGGCTTGGCTGGGGTATCAAGGCTTACATGGTGAAAATAGTAGTACCTACATCATTTTTGAACATTAGAGGACCTAATAGTTAAAATATCAGGCTAGAAAGAGACATAATTTATAATTTTTTTGGAAAGTTTGTCAAATATGAAAGTTTTAAACACTGAATGTTACAAAATAAAACCCAGGTCATCATAAGTCATTCATTTGGCCAAAATGATAACTTTCAAATTTTTAAAAAAGAAAATCTTTACTGTGATAGAGGAGACCTAGCTTTCCAAACAAGACCCAATGAAGATAGCATAAGACTAACTGAATTTGCCTGTTTTCTCTTCTCCCTTTTTCCCTCTGCCACTTACCCAAAGGAGAAAAAGAAAGAAACCCTTTATTTATCTTTTAACATTACATAAAAATTGTCTTCAAAAGAGAAAACCAAATTTCATGTTTGTGTAAGTACATCTTTAACGTTAAATCTATTTTTTTAAATAAAATTTTATATCTCTATCCAGTTTTAATTAATTTGACCATAAGGTAAATTTTTCATAAACTTCTTAGGACCCTGTATAATTTTCCATCAAACAGTAGATCAATATTCTAAGAAAACTCTGTTATTTGGACACATAGGCTCAGATTCTGGCCCCATCTCAGTATGATTTTAATGTTTTAACCTATGGAAAAAAAAGTAAATAATTTCTTTTAAATCTTAGCCACCTTGTTTATACCCATAGAATTTGTATTATAAGATTAACCCTTTACAAACCCTTTTTTCGCTTTGTTTAAGCCTTCAGTTTTGTCCTGTTACTCTTTTAGGTTGAGACAAACTTTAAAATCTTCCAAACTAGACAAGATCATATTCCCTTTAACAAAAGCCATATTCCTATGCCTTCTGATAATCTTTTACCAAAACCACATGAAATACACACCTTATATGTAAACCTGTTTCTCCAGTAATCTCAATTTCATGTTACAATGTTAACCCTTAGCAACTTTTATTTTTAATGAAAAATCTGGTAAGTGATTTTTACTAGGAATGGAGCCTAGAACATCAGATAAGGTCTGACTCTTTTCAGCATAGTTAGGAGAATGACTTTCCACATGTCCCCAAGCCTCATCTATAATCGAATGCTCCAAAGTAGGTAAATTGAACAATTTTCAAAAGTCAAGGAAACAGTTTAACCTTAAAGCTTTTAGCAAATCTGATATCTCACATTAATTTAAACCAAATGTCTACATCTTCATGATATTTTATTTTACCAATAATCTTTAAAACCGTTTTTATTTCCAAAAGATTACTAAAGTCATGTGAACAAAAAGGTATTAAAGTTTCTATTTTTCTGAACAAAATATTTGATTTAAGTGCTTATTTTCCTAAGCCAATCAATCAGAGCTTTTTATGTATAAACATCATACACACAACACATATAAATGAGACAGACAGAAGATTCAGCACTTGTAAGATTTTTTCATTTGTCAGTTTCTTAATTGGATTAGTGGCTTCAGGGTGGAGCCCTTGAAAGAACAGGGCCAGGAAAGCTTGCATTTCTGGGGCCTAATCACAGCCAAAGGCAGAGACAGATCCCCAAAATTAAGGGTGCCATTTTATACTGGATCCTGTATCCCCAAAAGGAAGGAACTACTTCGGGAGAAGACAGGGCAGTGCCCTTCCCAACTCTGTGTTTCATTGCAAGGCCACCCAAAGCCTGTCAGTCAATGGTGTGACTAGACCATCCCCCACGGGAGCCTCATCTCTCAGCGGAGGTGGGACGTTTCCATATCTTCCAGGTGGCCAAGAGCATGCTCTGTGTTCCAAGGGCGCAAAGACTCAAGAATTCCTCCATAACTATTATTAGCCAACCCCTACAGCACATTTCCTACCTAGTTATTACACACCAAAGCCCTCTCATGGTAAGAAGTAATTTCTGATACCCCTAAAACTCAAAACTGTCAGTAATACAATGCAAAACAGAACAGAACCTTTGATTCTGAGAGGGCTCTATCTGCTTTTAATTTCCGGGGTTTCATGAGGGAAACAGTGTTTTTCCAAGACACGGTCTGTGGCACCTCCTGTTATTCCCAAGGAATCCCCAGCTACCAGAAGTTACCTTAGGGACTCTTCCATGTGCATTAAGGTTGGCTGGAAAAAAATGGAGAAAAATAATTCAGTAGACTGAGAAGAAAAAGCTTTCCAGAAAAACGAGATCGAAGAAGAGAAAAACATAGAGAAATATACCTACAGCTTATCGATTTTAATTAAGCTGACTTTTAACCACAGCACTCTTTAAAAAAGAATCCTTTTAAATTTTTTATTACCCGACTTTAGCCACCCCAAGAGGCCAATATTTTTGGCTTTTGAACTCCACCACAGGTAACTTCCCACATGAAATCAATCAGTCTTAACTAAGGTTATAACTTAACCATGGACACATAGGTATCTCAAAGAGATGGTAAGCAGTTTCCTTTTTTTCAAGATTTAGAATCTCCCCTAGGGTAGCATAGAGAAAGGGAAATTCAAGACAGGAAATCAGAGCTATGCACTGGGGGAGAAAACTTCAATAAATGGCAAAGTTACATAAATAAAAATCCAGAAAGGAATCTGCAGAAGCCAAGAATAGAACCCAGGTCGCCAAAAGGCAAATCTTCAGCTACTGAGGTATAGCATTAAGCAGTTTCTATTGCTCTTCCCAGAAGGAACCTGGAGAAACCAATTTCAAGCTTGCAAAGGCTTTTAACTGCTAAAGAATTTTTTTTTTTTTTTTTTTTTTTTTTTGGAGACGGAGTCTTGCTCTGTCGCCCAGGCTAGAGTGCCATGGCGTGCTCTTGGCTCACTGCAACCTCTGCCTCCTGGGTTCAAGTGATTTTCCTGCCTCAGCCTCTCAAGTAGCTGAGATTACAGGCATCTGCCACCACTCCAGGCTAATTTTGTATTTTTAGTAGAGATTGGGTTTCACCATGTTGGTCAGGCTGGTCTCGAACTCTTGACCTCAGGTGATCTGCCTTCCTCGGCTTCCCAAAGTGCTAGGGTTACAGATGGGAGCCACCATGCCCAGGCCTTAAGAAAATGTTTAGGACCAACTATAACATGAATCCCCAAGGTCCTGTCTTCTAGATGGTAGAAACCAAGAGAAAGCATCCCCACATAGTCACAGGGTTAAGCTCTTAAGGACACAAAACAAGACTGAGAAATTGCTTCCGGTGTTGGTTTCAGGGATCCGCAGCGATGTTTATAACTCACCAGCCTGTCAGGCTGGCTTGAAAAGCAGGGTTTTAGAGGTCCTAAACCCACATTCTATCCTGTGATATTCCTTTCTGCATTACACAACACAGAAAGACAAATTCTTAGCACAAAGGGCACATGATTTGCTACTGCCTAAGACTACTCTCAAAACCCCTTTTTCTATTAATCAAACCCTTGCAGAGAGACAGTGACATTTACTGTTTACCCACACAGAGAAAGAGAGAGAGAGACCAGAAACTTGACTGGTAAGAATGTCTTACCCTTTTTGGTGGCATACGAGGTTTCTGGGCTCCCTTTCTCTGCAGCTTCCAGAAGAATGGAGAGCTTCTGATGACCCTGCCTACTGGGCCAAAGCTGTGGGATTCAAGTCACTTTACAAGAAAAAATCACCTTTTCCTGTTTTATGGAACCACAGGCAAGATGCTTAATTTGCAAGATTCTGCCCGACAGGCTGCATGGGGAACTGAATAAACATTTGCCATCCCAGGAAAATACACATAACAAAAGAAACATTAGTTATATTGTTCAGCACCCAATATCAACCCAGCAAAGCTGAAACTTTCCCATTGGTCCCTGTTGTCTTTGATCCACTCCATTTGGAGAGGGACAACCTTTGAGCAGTAATTCATAATGAGGTCTCTGAGCAAGGTGAAGGGGAGATAGTCACCCCAAGAGTCAGGCCTGTTGAACCTTCTTTAGGGGTCACTGAATGTGATCAGACAAATAAGGAGGGTTTTCTGAGTTAGGGCTGTTGGACTTCCTTCAGCAACCCCTTCTGAGATGCTTTCCAAATATACAAACACACCTGAATACAAGGCAGACAGAAGGCCTTCCAAATCAGATCCCTAACCAAGAACTTCCAAACTATCCTCCTATTTGCTATCTGAGAAACCTCCTTGAAATCTTCCTGATTGAGAAGTCTCCCAAACCAAGACTCTTCCTATTAATTAGAAAACGCCAACCAAAACCCAAGGAGCTGACCAGACACCCTGCAGTGGGGCTACAGACACAGGCACCCCATGTTGGAGCTACAAACAGACACTCTGCAATAAGGCTACAGACACCACACCATAGGGGTATAGAACCAGTTGGGAAAAGAAAGGAGGTGTTGACAGCACCTAGGATACTCACCAATCCAGACACGCCACTGGGCTACAGTGGGGCTGCAGATAGACACCCAATCATGGGTGTCTACAGATAGACACCCTGTAATAGGGCTACAATTAAGGGATATGTCCCCATGACTATTTCTCCGTAAGCCCCCAGTCCAAGAAAACTAGTCAGCCACTTGGGCTGGCCTCTGGACCATCATTGAAATGGGGGGCACTGCACCACAGACAGCTAGCTACAATGGCAATCCTGGATGAGCCCCTAAATTTATAACTGCCCAAGGGGTTCACCTTGCCTGCTGCCTAAACAGAGCTGGTTCATCAAGACAGAGGAATTGCAGTAGATAAAAAGTAATTCATGCAGAGCTGGCTATATGGGAGACTGGAGATTTATTATTACTCAAATCAGTCTCCCTGAGCATTCAGGGAGCAGAGTTTTTAAGGATAACTTGGTGGGTGGGGGGAAGCCAGTGAGCCAGGGGTGCTGATTTGTCCAAGATGAAATTATAGGGAGTCGAAACTGTCTTCTTGAGCTGAATCAGTTCCTGGGTTGGGGGGCCACAAGATCAGATGAGCCAGTTTATTGATCTGGGTGGTGCCAGCTGATCCATCAAGTGCAGGGTCTGCAAAATATCTCAAGTAGTGATCTTAGGAGCAATTTAAGGAGGGTCTGATTCTTGTAGCCTCCAGCTGCATGACTCCTAAATCATAATTTTTAATCTTGTGGCTAATGTTAGTCCTGCAAAGGCAATCTAGTCCCCAGGCAAACAGTAGGTCTGCTTTGGGAAAGGGCTGTTACTGTCTTTGTTTAAACTATAAACTAAGTTTCTCCCAAAGTTAGTTCAGCCTGCACCCAGGAATGAATAAGGACAGCTTGGAGGTTAGAAGTTAAGATAGAGTTGGTTAAGTTAGAACACTTTCACTGTCTCAGTCATAATTTTGCAAAGGTGGTTTCATTCTGACAGGCCTGAACTAATAGAAGGAGACACAGATTAAATTAAATTTTAGATAAACATTTTAATTTAAATCAGATGGGAAATTTAATAACTGAAAAAGAAAACTATCTGAATGCCCAATGGTAAATATTAAAGTTGTGAATTTGCATAAGGTATTGCCAAGGTGAATACAATTGCTAGGAAGTCATTTAAAAAATTTAAGGCTTTGTGCCGTAATGAATACACTTTACTGAATTTAGCACTTTCAGTGAACATTCTATCATCATGTCTACAGTTCTTACGCATTAAAAAGGAGGTGGTTTGAGAAATGTCAGTTCTGAGGAGAGTACTGATACTGAGCCAAGAAGTTCAACTATCCAATCTGAAATTTCTGTAATGAAATAGAAAAACCAGGTCTCATTCAAGTTGAGAGAAAGAAAGCCATAATGTCCAGCTATGATGAGTCAATAAATTGAAAAGTAGCATCATAAGGGTTGCTATGAGTCTTAATAAGCAGTGACCCCTCATGCATAATGACTGAACATGGCTACACATCCACCGCTTAATGAGAATACTGACTTTCTGCCCTCACATTGTTTATACTGGGACTACAACAAGACTAACCCAAGGTCCATTATTCATTCTAGAAACTAACCACATTGTCTGATTAAGAACAGATTTGTAAATGTGGCAGGGATTTGCCATCATAATAAAATCCTCCTTTTAATGACTATTGCTAAGATACTTATTAGATGCGAATATAAATTGATAATTCCTGCTTTTAAGGTCAGATCTATTTGTATGTATTATGTTGAATGGCAGACTATATTGAAGACCTTAGGTTACTTGGATATATTTTAAGGTAGTAGCTGGCTATTAAGATACATTCGGTCAGCGTTAATAGGGAGTCATTTTTAAGGAAGTTTTCTTTGGAATAGAGGAATTGGAATGGATAAACCAATTATTAAGGCGAATAGAGGAACTGGAATGGATAAACCAATTATTAAGGCTTTATAATTATCTTTGATAATTGATAATTATTTTGTCTTCATGGTAAGATAATCATACAATGTGAGGTATACATTATTGTGTTTTTATAAAGAATTTAGTATTTACAGTGAGTGAAATTTTATATTTTAGATGATTGCAGATCATGGATCTAAACGAACACAGAGTAGCAGAATATGCTACCCCAAAATACGCCACTTTGGCATAAAGACTATTATGAGCTGAAGACAATTAAGAAAAACATATCCCAGGACTCTGCCCTCTCCTTATTCAGTTAAAAGCAGCACATACATTTGTGAGGATTTCCCTGCCTCTACTCCCCATCAGGAAGGGCAGATGTAAATCACTGGAGATAATTCTAGACCTTAGCCTAGAGAGGGCACCCAAGGAATCTACATAACAAACTTGACTCACTAGGCCTTATCTTCCATTATTTCTTCCACATAGTTATCTTCCTACAATTTACCTTCCTCGAAAACTCAAAAATTATTTTCCTTTATCATGTCATTTCTCTAAAAATGCATTGTTCTTTTGTTAAGAGGTCAGATAAGCCCAAATTCTAACCATCCACCAGAGTTTCTCATCTCGGAGTGATCCTGTGTGTAAGCTGGTTGGTGAACTTCTGTTTGTTTATCTGTCTTTTGTTAGTTTAATTTACAAGGCCACACCTGGAAACTCAAATGGGGAGAGAAAAAAAAAAACAAAACATTTTTCTCCTCACTCCACCTAGTTGATTCAAATTGAATAAGCCACTTGACTGTTCGGACCATGTTGTTTTATTAGTAATATGGAAAAAATAAAATCTCCCTTGACTATTTCCCACAGCTATTGTGAGGACAAATTAAGATGGTCATTATAAAGGGTCTTAGAAAATAAAATTCTAATAAAAATTAGATGCTCTTTTAATTAGTTGTAAATGTTAATGAGCTCTCATAAATGTCTAAAATCATTTTACTTTCCTTTTAAAATGCCAAGATTCTAAAAATTTTTCAGTCCTCCTTTATATTTTTCCATATTTCCAAATGAATATATGGATAATTATTATTTCTTACATATATAAATTATATACACACAAACACATACATATTTTTCTCTGATATATGAGTTGACTTTTATCTGTAAATAGACACTTTCCCAACATAATTATTTATTTCTGGGTGTATTATTTAGTTTAGATTTGTTTTCTTCTTCATGGCCACCCAAATAACCAAGTATTGTAATGTAAGCTGATTAAAAAGATCATGGCTGCACCACATCTAAACTACACATTGAAATAAATTACAGCTTTTAAGAGTCAGTAAATCTGCTTGTAGCATTTACTTTCATTGTGTTAAGTAAAACCTTCCATTATGGTCATTAATCAAGGTGGACAATGTATGGTGACACCCTCACTCCTTTGACATATGAAAGATTCCACATCCAATTAATTGCCAAAGATTATGTCCATATCAGGAGGTCTAGGTTTCTGTCCTTCACATGCTAACAGATGTTATGACTTTGGGGAAGGCTGCCACTTTGGAATTATTTTCTTTCTGATAAAATAAGGGAATCAGGAATTGATTACCCTTCTAAATCATTCTAATGTTAATAGTTCATGACATTATGGAACATTGATAGTTTGGGATTCAAATCCTTACCTTAGACCTCGATACTCAGAGGAACATAGAGAAGGCCTGCAATGTTTCTTAGAGGATCATTTAATTTTAAATCACTCAACATATACAGGGTTACAGAGCCCTCTACCACCATACCCTCAAGAGAGAGGAAATGCAAAAATAAGGATAAAACTTAAGAACTAGAGCCCTTTTTGCGGGGGGGGGGAACAATACAGCTTTCAGAAAGGAATAATGAGAGAGTACAAGTAAAAAAAATGAGAAAAGCATCCATCCATTTCATATAACTCTTTGCCAACTACTACTGGCACACATTTAAAATTCATTGTCTACTAGAAAAGGCTATAGAAATCAATGTTTAACTTAAAGAGAATTACAGAAAAGATTGATTGCACCTAAACGTTTATCCAGGTCATTCCTGATAGCATACTAAATTTTTCATATAACATGACTTCTTTTCTTCATTTCCTTGGACTTTGTTTTCCCAATCTAAGACTGTGCAAAGTTATCTTATTCATATAAGCCTTGTGAAACATGTAAAATGTATGATTAACTTTATAAATGTATTACGTTGTCCTCAAATAGAAAGGTATTGCCAGTGGAGGTGTTAATATGGTATGAGCATGTATTAGTGTTCTTTGTGGGAGAAAGAGTGACGTAATTATCTTACAAACCTGTAGTGGGCAGTGATGTGGTAGGTGCTGGGCGCTTGCAATGCATACAGTTGCAGAATATTAACCTGAATAGGTGTCCTAAACAATGGTTTTCAATCCAAATCCAATCAAGTTAAAATAAAAGAGTCATCAGATGGAAAGCCAAAGGGTCAGGAGTTAGGAAAATAAGTATTAAAACACACACACGTGAACATGCACACACATGTGCACACACATACACACACACTCACAGAGGATAAGAAGGAAGTTAGGATAGTCTCTTGGTTCCATGGCAATAAAGTAATATATGTTTTTCATTTGGGTCTTCTGGCCACTCAAAAATCCTCTGAGAGCTCAAGATTTCAGACTTGGAGAAACTAAAAATAAATTTATACAGAAAAAAAATCCAAAATAATATCTGTGGTTTTCATGTTAACTTTTGTTGAATAATTAATGTAAAAAAGTAAAATAGTCATTTGTTTTTCATGTCACAGTATAGGGACAATGCTATTTTAAAAAGCAATAATATATTCATCACCCAGAAAAGAAAGATGTATGTATCTTCAGATATAGTGCATGTTCAACACAGAACAAGAAATGAAAGGGAAAAATAGCTTAAAAATTATATAAACATTTTTCAAAATGATTGTAGAATGTTCTATTTTCACTCTTCTAACAATTGTTTCAAACTTTAATTTAAAATTTGAAATTCTATTAGTTTATTATTTCTATTTTGAAAGCTCATTATAAACCAGCATGAAAAAACTTGCCTTTCAAAAACAAGAATGTTAAATAGTTCTAATGAATTCTTCATGAGATAATATTTAATGAAAATTATTTTTAGAATTACTACTTAATACATTTTGCTAAATGGGATTTTCTAAGGTGATAATACAACAAAACCACAAACTTGCATGTTTCTGTTTAAACAAATATTTTTATATAGCTGTAGTATTTAAAAATGAATTCCACATTTTCTTTCATTAATAAGTTTGAACTCTTATAGTGTCTGCTTTCCAGAATTGCATTCATCTAATTATCTAACTCTTACTCTTTTAAGCATTGACTCAAGTGATAAAAAATTGTAAATATATAGAAACAAGTATATGCATATCCATATGGTGAAAAAACAGAATTAATTTAAGAAACTATACATTTACAACTTTCACTATATAAAATCGGATCTCAGGATCCATTGTGTTCTTTTTGTGAAAACTTAACACCTCAAAAAAATTCTAGTTATTAATATTCCATGTGTAAAAGATATGCATATTTGCTAAAATATTTTCTATATTTCCCTTTCCCTCTTATTCTATCTCACTCTTAGAACAAAAACAAAGACAGAAAAACACTAGAATATCTATACTTCCTCCCTTGATATCTGGTCATCCAGAATATATTTTGCAGTTTAGATTCTAATATTATTTATTTTTGACAACATACTCTTATTTTTAACTTTGATTTTAAGGATGTAAAAGGTTCAGGCACGGTGGCTCACGGTTGTAATCCCCGCACTTTGGGTGGTCGAGGTGGGTTGGTCACTTGAGGTCAGGCATTAGAAACCAGCCTGGCCATCATGGTGGAACTCTGTCTTTACTAAAAATACAAAACGTAGCCAGGCGTGGTGTTGCGCGCCTGTGATCCCAGCTGCCCAAGAGGTTGAAGCCGGAGAATCACTTGAACCTGGGAGGCAGAGGTTGCAGCGAACCAAGATCGCACCACTGCACTCCAGCCTGGGCAACAGAGGGTGACCCTGTCTCAAAAAAAAAAAAAAAAAAAAAAAAAAAGAACCAAAGCTTTTTAATTGAAAATGTGAGTTCCTAGCTTCCTAGCATGGGTTTTATACAATAATTCAATATTCATTTACAAAGTATCAAAGCATGTCTGAGCATGTCTGAGGACACTTTCGTGTATTAAAACATGGTAATCTATTACTTCCCTTTTGGCACCAAATATTTTTTGTTTCGCATATTTTCTAATGCTGTCTTATAGACTTGACTAGTTTTTGCTCTGCATTTTCCCCTGATCCGAAGAATTTCTCTAAACTTCTGTTAGTCCCTCAAATAAAAACAGTTCTTTCTCTGAAATTTCATAGTGTTATTTCTGCCCCTGTGCTTCTTTGAAGACACTTTTGTTTCCTTCTTGTATTAAATCTGTTTATATTCCTCTCTTGTGCAGCTCCCATGTCTATTGGAGATGTGAATAGTTAATTGAGTTTTTTTATATTAATAGTAACCAAATGAGTATTTTATATATACAGGGGTCCAAAACTTGTGTTGGTAAATAAATAAATTAATATTTGGATGTTTTATGTTCATTTTTACTTGAAGGCACAAAGACAAAATAAGGGGATGTTTTCATAATTTTTCAGAAATTTTTATTAGAAATAAAATTGTATACATTGTATAAATAAGATGTCTCAGTATTAAAGAGTGAAGATATTTACTTATCCCTCAATTCATGGTTATTTCGAATGAATTTTGTTGGAATTTAAATGTTAGATAACATTACTTCCCACATTGTCTTCATTGTTTTGTAACAATAGAACCAGTTTTAGTGTTATAAAATATTAATATCATTCAAGACATTTTAAGAAGTCATTTGCCATGACTCTATTCTGTCTACTCTGTTTAAACACATCAACATGGTACTTTTATTCTCCCTTTTTCTGGTTTACCTATTTAACTATCTTGGCAGTTTGATATGGATTTTATATTTCCAAGTGTCGAACACACTAATAATATCCTTGTTCTGTTTTTCTTGTTGCTGTTTTTAAAATGTTTAATATGTTAAATATAAGGATACCTTCTATTTACTCTATGTAAGTTTCATACTAGTAATTTTAAAAGTTTAGTTTAGTAACTTTTAATGTATATTATATACAGTAGTGCCCCCTCATCTCTTTGGAATACATTCTAAGACCCCCAATAGAAGCCTGAAATGAGGATAGTACTGAAATCTAAACAGATGCTCCCTGACTTAACTATGGTTTAAATTATGATTTCAGGGTATTTTTGACTGATGATATTTTTGATTTATAATATATTCGTTGGGATTATAATTTGAGAAGCCCCATCATAATTTGAGGAGCATATGTATAAACTATGTTTTTCCTTATAGATGCATACCTGTGACAAAGTCTAATTTATAAATTAGGTACAGTAACAATAAAATAGAATAATTATAACAGTATACTGTAATAAAATGTATGTGAATGTAGTCCCTCTTTCTCGCTGTCTCCAAATATCTTATTGTATCAAGACAACTAGTAAGTGACTAAAAGGTGGGCAATGTATACAGCATAGGTAGGCTGCACAAAGGGATGATTCACATCCAGTAGAGGATGGGACAGGGTGTACCAGATTTAATCATACTACTCAGGATGGTGTGTAATTTAAAACTTATGAATTGTTTATTTCCAGAATTTTCCATTTGATATTTTCAGACCATGGTTGTCCATGGGTAACTGAAACCATGGAAAGTAAAACCTTGGAAAGGGTGATTACTGTGTTCAATATCAAAAATTAAATAGAGTAGATGATGAGGTAAGGTGTAGAAACTTTTTATCAAAGAAATATTGCACAATGCAGGAAAGAATAAACATTATTCTATTTAATTCTACATAATAATAAAGATTATTTCATAATCTTAAGCAAATTATATTTTTCAATGTGATTATTCTACATAACACATTTTTAATAAATAGGGTTTTTAGAAGTTGAGATAAATAAAAAGGTACTTTCTATACAGTGTAAATATTATAAAATGAATGCCTCTTTTATTTACTGACCAAGTCTTGGAAAAGGTTATTCTGTTTATCTGCATAAAATATGACTAGCAGTACAGCATGTCAAAGAATCTATTTGGTTCTCTAAATTAAACATAGAGTAGTTTGTCACTATTGTCCTGTGGTCAAATTTATTTTTACCAATGTGGTTAATGCATTTTATTTAAGTCCACTCTTACTGTATTTATTTACAAGTTCTATAAAAGACAAATGTAACTGTTATAATTAGTGTTATTCTCATACTCGTATGCAGCACAGTTGTAAACTTTAATCTATAAGCATTCACCAATAAACTTAAAATGAACACAATAAACATGTTAATCATTATGTTAACATATATGTTAATATAGTATAATATTTTAGCATATATTTTACATAATAAATCCCCAAGGCTAGTCACAGGATAAGTCACTTACTATAGAAGCCGAATTTCCGTATCTGCACTTTTTTAAATTGGAGAAAATTTTGTATTTGTGGAGCAAATTGCAAGGTATTAACAGCAAGCTAGGACTTTTTATAACTGATGCTTAATGAATGTTAATGAAGAGAATAGGCCTGTACTGCTGAAATAAGCCTCTAAGTTCTCATCTTGAGATACTTCAAAAGGGAAGTCTAACTAAAAATATATGCATTTCCACCTTCTCTCTAAAATTATTTTTTGTTTACTTATGTGTTTACATACGTTTTTATTTATTTTGTATGGGGAGTTAGCTGCAAAATCTGATAGACAAATTGTAAAAGAGCTGTAACCCTTAAAAGTATTATATTAGATACACTGATTTACTTATTTGGTGAAATTTCTAGCTTGATATCACAATTCTAATAATATTCAAAGGTTATTTTTCCCTAAGTTTGTAGCACAGATTTTTTTTCTCAAATATATACTTTTAAATTTTTTCCTAAATAAAATGTTCTCCTCAAGCACAATATCCTATTTATCCTTTTATTTTGAAAGAAATTAAAAACATCTCCAATGTATACTCTATTGATTATTCTAATTATATACCTCATTTTTATATATGTTCACACATCATTAAATGATTGGAGAACACCTAGGAATACTACATGTGTCTTGTGGACGCCACTTTGCAATTTCTTTCATTCATTACATATTAATAAAGAAGTTAATCTTTAACATGCCTAAGTCCGACAGGTAATACAACAGGTGAACAACACCTTAGAACTTCAATTATTTCAGATGAGAGATGTATAAATAAGAAAAGAAAACAAATCTTTATTTATATAGAAGAAGCAAAACCTGGGAGAAAGAGTTTCAAAGGGAAGTTTGGTCTAACACTATGTATTCAGGAATAGTTCCTTATCTATAAAACATTTTTTAATAAGTAGAGATTAGTTTACCTCAAATGGAGACAAATTGTTTTTAGAATCTTGAAAATGTATGCATTATGGGAAAAAAATCATAAACTAGATTTTTTTTAAAGGGCAAATAGTACATAACTTAGGTCTAGAATAATGTGGTAAAATTATATATTGTAAATTATATATTTGCTATTGGGATTGCACTCTGATGAGTTATGGAGAATCTGTCCATGCTTTTTTTGTGAGTAAATGTGATGCATTTGGATGGAGCACTACTCAGAGGACATTCTAGAATTTATTAAAGTGTAGGACAGAATTCTCAAAATGAAATATTACATAAAAGAAAAAATCCTTATTTAATATAGCTTGAATCTCTCTTCCAACTCCCCAATATTTAAATTATAAGCTGGAAGATTATATTTTATTTACTAATTACTCAGATATACATTTGAATTTTTTCTAAATAAAATTTAAAACTTTGGGGATCTTTGGGCCTATATATATTTAATTCAAAAATTGATTAATTCATTAGCTAATATAGTATTCAGAAAAAATCCAGATTATTTTCTATCCACCTCCTGAGTTCAAGCAATTCTTCTGCTTCAGCCTCCAGGGTAGCTGGGACTACAGGCACCCACCATCACACTCAACTAATTATTTTTGTATTTTTAGTAGAGATGGGCTTTCATGACATTGGCTAGGCTGGTCTCAAACTCCTGACCTCTGGTGATCCACCCGCCTCAGCTTCCCAAAGTCTTAGGATTACAGGTGTGAGCCACCACTCCCTGCCGTCAATGTAGGTAATTTTTCATGGCAAAATGTTTATATGATCCTAACTAATGATTAGTGTATTAACTAGTGTACTATATTGGAATGTAAACATTTACTGTTATTTTCCAAGGATATATACCGTTATTTTCCCACAATAGAGCAAGTGATATTGATGGCAAAAATTATTTTTTAAGCAATTATATAATATACAAAATGTTAATAAGCTTAAAATAATATGTGGTTAAGAGCTGATGTATGGGCCCTTGTGTTTTCTTATCAGAATACTTTCATACCATAGAGTAAAAATGGCACTTGTGTGTTTGATTCTAGTAAAAATTAAACAGAGAAAGACAGAACACATATGATTTGTTTAAATGACCCTCCACCAGTAAAATGGTATTACCAAGTCATTTAACAGGGCATGAAAACTCTAACAATAAGTAATTATTTCACAGACCCCCATACTTTTTGGGAAGAAGTAGAGAGACAGAAAAAAAAAATTGGTCATTAAAGCTTCTTTTGCAAACAATGTTACACTCTAAGACAATATAAAGGAATACCAGAGCAAAGTCGTTTTATAAATAGTAATGCTAATTATTCAAATGTATTTGCTATAGTTATAGTTTATTCATTTATTTTATAAGGAACACCATTATTCTCTGTATACTTACATGATTTACTTCATCCCGAGCATGAAAAATCTGTTGTCCTACTTACCAGGCTGAAGAAAGTCAGCCATGATTTGCGGGTCAAAAAGAGGGAGGTTTATTATTATCTCTTGCTCAAGCACTTTCACCTCCCTTGGCACTTGATTCATTAGATACTTGTATGGCCTTGGAAATTACTTTCAAACCTTTCAAAGTTAATTGAGCTCAGAACTGAGGTTCAAAGCATCTGTACTTTTCTCCTTTACTGAAATAAAATATAAATCAGTGAACCAAGTAGTCTCCTATATTGCCAATAAGCTTTGAAATTTGCTATAAAATTGTCACATTATATATTAAGATAGAATTATATTTTAGTTGATTGAAAATGCATTTTTCTTCAACCAGTGTGGGATGATTTAAACTACTTTTCCTTTTCTCTATGTTATAGCATTTATTTTTGACTTAGTTTTCATATCCTGACCAGAACCAAACTAACCAACTAAGCTAAATATAAAAATTAACATACATAGAAAGAAGAACCTAAGGAAAATATGAGAGGGACATGAATACTTTTAATGTCCCCAAGACATTTCTGAAAAATGTGTTATTCTTAGATCGCCCTACTCAGTTATTTCTAAATAAAAACTTGACTGACATTCAGACGTCTTCCAGTTATGATGAAGTCGAAAGATATATGAATACACACACACACACACACACACACACACACACACAGATAGATATTCGACAGCAGATATTTTCAGATACTGGGCATCTGGGAAATAATCATCCCTGAGAGAAAGAACAAGAATGAGGCATTCCATACAAAAGCCCCAACTTGCTGCTTGGGGAGTTTCTGGGCTGTGATGCAGAGAAAGGATATTCAAACAGAAACAAGGAGTCACTAGTTAGAAGAAGCAGAGTTCAGAGTTTGTGGAGGCAAACGTCGTTAAAATTCTCAGAAAGATTACTATAGAAAAGCGCACTGAACATAGACGGCAGGGCTCCAGATATCTGAGAACGGTGATTTTCTAGTCTTCAGTTGAGCATAGATCAGTGCACTTGTGGGAAAAATGTTCAAAGTCCTTAAAAGACCACCAGAAAGGTCTGATGCATCACCCTCCAGGAGCACACAAACCTGGGGCTAGCTCATGATCCCACAAGCCAAAGTGGAAACACTTAAAAAGAGTAGAAATTCCTACGTGCTTTAAAATTAAGGAAATATTAAGAACAATTCTATGCCAGTATATTTGACAACTTCAATGAAATGGACAATTGTTTTGAAAGGCTTAAAATACTGAAGTTTAGCTAAGAATAACAAGAATAGTCCTACATCTATAAAGACATTGAACTTTTGCTTAAAAAATGTCCCACAAAGAAAAATGCAAGCCCAGGTGGCTTTCCCAGCAAATTCTACCAAACATTAAAGGATGAATGAATGTCAATCTTATACAAACTCTTTCGGAATATAAAAGAGAAGGAAGAACTTCCTCATTTATAAGACTAGCATTACTCTGATACCATAGCTAGACAGACATACAAAAATAAAACTATACACAAATATCCCTTGTAAATATAGACATGGAAAGCCTTAACATTTTAGCTGATAAATTCAAGAATAAATAAGAAGAATAATAATAGTGTAACCAATGGGATTCATCCCAGAAATCAAATTGTTTCAGCATTTAAAAACCAAAAATCAGTAATTGGCCATACCAGCAATATAAACAAGAAAAAAAAAAAACATATACAATCATCTTGAATAGACACAGAAGAACCAGTTGATAAAATTCAATATCCATTCAGGAAAGAAGAAAAACTAAGAGTGGAAGAAAACCTCATTTTCAAACTAATAGAGGGCAACTATAAAAAATGTAAAGTTAACATCATACTTGATGAAAAAATCATTTTCACTTAATATTGGGAATAAAAGATAAACCCTCTCATCACTTCTATTCAGCCTTCTACTGAAGGTTCTATACAGTGCAATTCAACAAGAAAATGAAATAAAGAGTGTATACTTTAACACAGAAGAAAAAATTATCTTTTTGTGAGAAATTAGACTGATACATTCCATAAAGGCATAATTCAAATGGTATGCCATATTAATCACATTCTTGTTACTCACAGATAAAGCAGAAAATGGATTTTAATATTTCTATAAAAATGCGATCAACATAACTGTAGCTGGAAACTGTATCATATATCTAAGTCTTCTTGGAAAAATATACACATCTATAGATAATGATAAATAAAAATACTCAGATAGTTACATTAGAATTGTTATAGCTTAAATTATTCATGGCATATATTTTCGAAAGGGTAACTCCCAATTTCCTCTATACTAAAAATAATTTCTAAAAAGAATAACCACAAAACAACATCAAAAATTTAAAGGACTTCATGCTTTTACCTTATATCAAAATCACATATAGGCATACACACATATAAAATTTTGCTGTAACTAAAATATGTACATGTGTATGTGTAAAGAGATAGAATATAAATCTTTACAAACACAAAATAATTTACTCATTGTACACATTTTAAATTTTGACCACTGTATTTGAAGATACATGAAAATTTTATTATTGAAGTAGTGAAATCTACTGATGTTAGCTATTGTTATTAAGTTCGTTGTTGTTGATTTTATTTTAACTAAATATACTTTCCTCACATTGGACTCAGATAGATAATAGCTAGCTCATCAATAAATTATGCCTTACATTGTGATATGTGTTTCATATTTAAATGTACATATATTTTACTTTCAGGGCTTTCAAGTCTCTTCTTTTTTAAAATTCTTGGGCTTGAACAATATTTATATTGTTATATACTTAATGTATATTACTAATCTTTGACCCAAATCCCTTCTCATCAATAATTTGCTATTTTCTGTAATATTCTAGAATCTATATAATTGATAGAATTATTTTGGAGTTAAGAAAATCACTAAACAGAATTTGAAAGGAATTACCAATTTTATTATGTTAATTGTAGTGTTATAGTCTCAAATTAGTAGGTTTAGCTAACTTGGCAATTATTTGTTTATACCGATCCCTAAAATTCTGTATTTTATTTATACAAATACTTGAAAATTTCACATATGGATATGCCAACATATTTCATGTTTTGCTTTATAAATAAAACATACTTTTCATAAATTCTAATTGGTAGCAATATTTTTCAAAAACTGGAACATAATATAGTATATTTCTATTTCTGTTTTATAAAGGGAAAGGTTATTTGCTGACCTTTGAAACTGGTTTTCATCGTTTGCAAAAATGAAATTTCTCATTCCTTTGCCACTAACAAAACCATCTATCTTATATTTACAAATATTGAGAATATTTTTTAGAAAGGAAATTTCAATAATTTAATTATGATTTAATTTCAGTAAATTTAAAGTGATAAATTTATAGGAACACGCAATAACAGCAATAAAAACCCTAAAACTTTTACAAAGGTGGGGACTATGATTTTTTTTTTATCTTGCTGAAACTTGTTCAGAGAGAACAAGACTTTCAAAATGTTTTTTAAGGAAAAGAAAGTGCTGTTTTTCTATGTATACCTCAAACAAGTGATATAATTATTTTGGTTTGACTTAGCTGGACAATGGAAAAAAAAAGTTTATATAGAATTGCAAGTAAAACCCAACTGTATGCATTATATAAAGGAATAATAAAATGATTGTAATCCAAGAAGATTTATAATAAAAATATGGCCAAAGGCATTAAAAAATTACAGTATGTGAAATTTCAAGTTTATCATCAGATAATGTAAAATTTGGGGCAAGAATTATTAAATAAAGCTAAGAAATTGCTTATGATTATAAATGTTATTTGCACATCAAATAAAGTAAACAACACTGAAACACTAGCCAAAAAATCTGGAGGAAAAAAAGAAGAAATTGCTAGAAACATTTTTTTGGGAGACAATATTATCTATTTCAGTTCATGACATTTCAGGTGGATGAACAATAAATTACAAAACTGAATACATTATTAATCAATAAAGTAAGTCAAATTGAAATAGCCCAATTACATCTTTAAAACAGAAAATACACCTCAAGGAAGTACCTAAAAAAAAAACATAATTAGCATAAAATTTCAGATAAGTTTGAAAAAGGACAAATAACAGAAACAATTTCTTGTTGACAAAGGCAGAAAAAGTAGAAATTAGTAATCCAGAAAAAAGTAGGACACACAAAAAATCTAATTGATGAAAATTTATGACAAATATCAAAAACATATCTTACAGGATAAAAACAACAATCCAGATAACCTAAAAAAAGATGAAATATGAACATTAAGAAAATGAAGTATTTAATTTAAAAATTATTAAGTGTCTTACACAATAATGTAGGACACCACTCTCTCTCAAACCCCATAGGAAGTATTTAATGGATGTGAAATCATAAGATAACAACTTAGAAAAACAGGAAACCTGATCAATAAATAAAGCCGGGAGTGATTTACTGGAAAACACACGGACCCTCACGAAGCTAATGTAGTCAAGGACAAAGGAAAGAACTGTCAGATACACAAAAGTGAAATGATAATAGGAAACTAAGCACCAAAAGAAAGAAACAACTTTTGAAACTTTGTGCAAATAAATTTGAAAACATAAAAAAATGAGTTTCATTTTAGGTAAATATAAACAAACAATTCTAGCAAAGAGAAAATAACATTTAAAAATCAAAGACCAGATTTATTTATGAATATCAAAGCAAAAAATCTTAGATAAAAGATATACATCATCAATTAAAAGAACAATATAACTACTTACGGCTTCTTAGGATAATGCAAAAAAACAATATAATAAATCCATCAAGATGAATCAAATTATTGACAGAAAGAAAATAACAAGTATATGTATTCTATATACTTCATATGTAATAAAAGCACTCACCAAAGAATCCGTAAATCTTTTAAATAAAATATTCTTCATAAAATAGCAATAGAATAATGATATATTTAAATTTCTAGTTTGATTAAAATGCTTTTCTCATTAAAATGAGAAAAAGATGAAGATGCTATAATTTGCCAATATTAAGCACCAATTAAACAACAGTAGGAAATAGTGGATATAAGCAGATGAGAGAAATACATATAGAATTTCTGCATATAAAATGTATTTTAATTTACAGATGATGTTAATGTTTCTCTAAAAACATAAAGGATTGATTAAAAATCTATTACAAATAATGTAACAAACTTAATCATTTTTCTAGGTATAAAGTTAATGTGCATAAATCAATTTATTCAAAAACAACTTAAAAACAGGAGAAAATACACTAAATTATATAATGACAAAATATGAAATACCTAAGAAAAATTATCAAGAAATATTTAGAATTTATATAAGGAAATTTTTTAATGTTAATGAGGAATATCAAAGAACTCAAACAAATCCAGAGATAGTAGATGGCTGTGAACACAAATATGACATCATTAACTTGTCAATTCATTCTAGAAACTTGAGAAATCTAAAACCAAAAATAGAGTTTTAAAGATATAGAAAGTTTTTTTGAGGAATACAGAAAGTGAACCAGGTATTCTAAAATTAAAAGTAAATAAAAACATCAATAATATTTCAGAAAAAAATATAGAAGAGGACTATTCTTATTGGCCTTTACTTTGAATTTTAAAGCTTAAATAATAAAGACACTGTAGTTATTGTAGACAAATTAGTAGATTATAAAGTTCAGAAAGAATTAAAAATATATATAATAACATCACATATTCTTCTTGGCCATTACTTTGAATTTTAAAGCTTAAATAATAAAGACACTATAGTTATTGTAGACAAATTAGTAGACTATAAAGTTCAGAAAGAATTCAAAATATATATAATAACATTACATACAGTGAAAGTGTTATTTATAAACAATTGGTAAAGATGCGTTTTTTAATTTTAAAAAAGTTAGAAAAACAGTAAAAAAGGTTTGGACATCCCACGATAACTTAGAAGAAATTACAAAGGGATTTTAAGATTAAATGTGAAACTAAGACCGTGAAAGTTTTATAAGTTAGCAAAGGAGACTATGGAAAGTCTTCATAAAAATAAATCAGTTGCCTTGAAAGAAATGAATGGGTGGCTTTTGTCCACATTAAACACAAACAGACTGGGAAACAAAGAAAACACTGTAAAGACAGTCAAAAAGCACTTTACAAAAGAAAATATTTATACCTCATAAAAAAGAACAAAGAGCAAATTGTCTTAATACATGAAAAGCATCTAAAGTCTGTATGAAAAATGCTTACACTCTTGCAATAAATTCAATACGAACTACGAAAAGACAGAGGAAGTAAAATATAAATGTCTTTCAAATATGAAAAATGCTACATTGAACACACAAAGGAAAGATAGTATTTGCAATTATGAAAACAATACTTTATCCATAAGCTTTTAAAATATTAAACATTTTGTGAATCACTGAATTACTTTATCCATAAGCTTTTAAAATATCAAATATTTTGTAAATCACGGAATTGGAGTGAGTTTCAAGAAACAACATTCCTGGAGATATTAGAAATTATATACCTTCATCTAAGAGTTTGGAAAGTTTATAAAATCCTGAAAATGTCTTGTCCAGTCAAAAACACATATGTGTGAAGTGACATTTGAATTTGAACATATCAACAGGCACCTCTCCATAGGTCTCTATGTGTGTACAGGTCTATGAAAAGTAGTATTAACAGTCTTTGTTTTAATCCTCTTTGTTCTAGAACCTCTTCAAAACTTGTATCCAGTAAACATCTTTGGAAAATAGAAATAATATCTCACTCCAGAGAAATGGTAGGTTTATTTACTATACAGTCAAATAATAATAATATCTCTCTCTGGGGCAAAATTCAGGTAAACTTCCTGTCCAGGGCTTAAACTCTGAGCTCTCCTGTAACATCACCCCCTGAGTGTACAGGCATCACTTTGCCCTCTTTAATCACTGGGGCTTTGGAAATCAGTGCAAATGTCAATTCTCCGGCTACTGCTCATGCTATGAGTAATATGGTTTTTGTCTATCGCACGAGAGTCTCATATGTTTTGCCAGCATCCACAAAACTGTAGCATGATAAATCGTAAATCTGAGATTAAGGTCAATTTTTAGACCATTTTGATCTTGTTGAAATAGTCAATGCTTTTTCATTTGTAATATCAAATTGTGTCAAACCTGAAATGCCCCACAGAAGATACAGGTTACATAAATTATATCAAACTATTTAATACTATTAAGTTATTGATCATTATGTTAGCTCTACATTTACTGATAACAAGTCCAAGATACATCTTTTAAAGAAGAAAGTAATGCAAAAACATTTTGTAAAATTTGGTACCGTGTGTATAAATAGATTTTTTAAAAACATGAATTAAGAGAAACTATTTAAATTAAAAAGTCATGATGAGGACTTCCAGTCCAGACTATGCACACTCATATTTTCTTCTCTTACTTGCTAAGCACAATTAAAACCCAGGAAATGTGCACATTATAAACCCAGGAAATGTACAAGATAAAACAAAAGAAAACTTCTAAAAGGCATTTAGCACCTTTTAATATTTAAAGTGAAGGCCAACTGGTTGTATGCCCCAAAAGTGGAGGAGTAGCACAGGTTGCATCCCCTCAATCAGCAGAAGAAGAGCACCTAGACCCATTGTTTTCCAACCACTGCTTTAGCATCAGAAGGCAGCTATAGACTCATTCCTCTCCTGGAATGAAGGTGAGTCCTTCTGGAAATACCAGGTGAATACAACACTACTTGGTAGGTGGATTAATTGGAAGCTCCAATTATTTTTATAAGTGTTCATGTGAAATAATATATTTTACCAAAAATCATGAACCTCCCATGTTCTGCCAAGAGATATTGAGGTGAACAGGCAGAACAAGCAAGACAAACAGCTATAACAGGAGGCACAGTCTGGGAAGCTTCTTGTCTCTATGAACTGAGACCCCTCCCCCACAGACATTGGGAGACGCAGGCAGAATAAGAAAAAGAAATGCAATTTTTAGCTAGTGACTTAGACTGGGAAGCTTTTTTATTCCTTTGGGCCTAGGATTCTCCTACCCGGAAACACAGGGACATCCAGGGGACACCCCTGAGGGACCCCACAATAGCTTGCTCCTACCAAGAGAAATCCAGCGTCCAGACCTGGAGAAAGGTCTTCCCCCCGCCTTTTTCTTTTTCTTTTTTTAGATGGAATTTCGCTCTTATTGCCCAAGTTGGCGTGCAGTGGCACAATCTCGGCTTACTGCAACCTCCACCTGCTGAGTTCAAGCAATTCTTCTGCTTCAGCCTCCAGAGTAGCTGGGATTACAGGCATACGCCACCATGCCCGGCTAATTTTGTATTTTTAGTAAAGATTAGGTTTCTCCACGTTGGTCAAACTGGTCTTGAACTCCCGACCTCAGGTGATCCGCCCTCCTTGGCCTCCCAAAGTGCTGGGATTACAGGTGTGAGCCACCACATCTGGCCAGGTCTTCCACTTTTTAAGATAGCAAGAGTGACACCAGATGAACCAAGTGGCCCCAAATAAAATCCCAAATGGTGGGAAACTTAAATTGCCATAAAATTAGGCCAAGACTTGCATGCCAAAACTAAACTAGGACTCACTACATTAAAAAGTAAAATATTTTATTAGAACCTAGAGTCTTCTTACATAATAGACAAGATTCAGAATAAAATTGAAAATCACTCCTTATGTTAAGAACTTAGGAAATCACAATTTGAATGGGAAAAAAATGTCAATTGATGCCAATGTGGTGGTGCTACAGATGCTTCAGTTATCTGACAAATGTGTTAAAGGAGTCACCATAAAAATGTTTCCACATCCAATTAATAATTTTTGAACCAAATTTAAAGTAAAACTATTAAAAATAAAAATTAAAAAACACTCTCAAAGAACTAGAAAACACAGTAAATAAAAAATTGAATGGACACAATAGAAGACTAGAGTGGAGACAACAATAGCATTAGTGTAATTGAAGATAAGACAATAAATTTACCCTATCTGAGAAAAAACAGACTAATAATAATAGTAATAATAATAATAAAGAACAGCATCATATGGACTTGTGAGATAATAAAAACTAACATAAATATAATTGGCATAACAGAGGAGAAAGGAGAAAAAGATTAGGGCTAAAAGGAACACAGTAACCTCCCCCTTATCTGTCGGAAATTTGTTGCAACATTCCTAGTGGATGCCTGAAACCATTAATGGTATTGATCTTAATTGTCATTAATTGAAACATGTTTCTGCTTATGTCTTCTACCCAGAAATTGAATGCCATTTTCATCTTCCTAAGCTCTTATCATGCACTGTGGCTATAACTTTTGCAGTTTGAGGTACAAAGACAAAACTTGCACTAATTATTTTTCCTTCTTCATTATTTTAAAGATATAAAATGTGTTCTTCCAATAAATTTTAGCAACATCAGCCTATAAGTTTTTTCTTTATTAAGCTGAGAATTTTAAAGAAGCGCTTTACTGTTTTACTTTGGAATAACCAAATTGCTACTATCACTATTGTTGTACTTAGAGGCCATTATTAAGTACAATAAGAGTTACTTGAACACAAGCACTGTGATACCATGACAGTGGATCTGATTTAAAAAAATAGCTATTAAGTCACTAACAGGTGGATAGCATATACACCATGGATATGCTGGCTGAAGGAATGATTCATGTCTCAGATAGGTCAGAGCACAACAACATGAAATTTAATCACTCTACTCAGAATGGCAAGATTATAAATTGTTAATTTCTGGAGTTTTCCATTTAATATTTTCTAACAGGTTTACTGCAGAAAATGGAAACCATGAAAAGTGAAACCATGGATAAAGGGGAGTACAGTAGTGCCTGAAACCTTCTCAAACTTGGTGAAAGACACAAGCATATGAATTCAATAAGCTGAGTGAACCTCAAGAGATATCCATGCCAAGAAATGGCATGAAATAACTGTGAAAATTATAGATAAGGAAAATAAATTGAAAACATCCAGAAAAATGAAACATTACCTATAAAATATTCCAATTTGGGTGACTATAACTTACTCATCTGAAACCATAGAGGCAAGAAGGATGTATTAAAACATGTTTTAAGTGTTGAAGGCCTGTGAAATGAAAATTCCACAACTGGCACAACTAGCCTTCAGGAATAAAGAGAAAATAAAATGCTTTAGGGCAAAAAATATTTTTAAAAAAATTGTTAGCAGAACAAATAATAACATTTCGGGACAAAGAAAATTTAAAATAAAATATTGTTAGCAGAGTTACCTTTAAAGATTGGCTAAACTAAGTTCTTTAAACAGGAGTAAAAGTTAAGAGAAAGAATATTGAAATATCGAAGCAAAAGGAATAAAGGGAAGAGCAGACATATGGGTATATATAATAGATTCTAATTTCCCTCATGAGTTTATATATTGTATTTGATTATTGAAAGACAAAATTATAACACTATCTAATACACAATGATATTTAAAAGGGGAGGAGGAAAAACAATCTAAATGGAAGTAAAGCTGCAACATTTCACTCAATGTGGTTAAAAGGTCAATACCAGCATACTGTAACTCACATATGTATATTTCAGTATATGTATTAATAAAAAATCACAACCAATCTATTATAAAACTGTGAAAAACTATACAGACATACATTCAGAATTACTTAAACAAACCAAGTCTTTAAAAAATAATATTGAAGTAACTATAGGAGGGTAAGAAAAAGAACAAAGGAGTAAGAATCAGAGGAAATCAATATAAAAAAATGATAAAATGGCGCACTTGATTGATAACAGATCAATAATTACATTAGGTGTGAGTGATCTAAATATACCATTCAAAGCTCGGTAGAGCTGGTTAAAAATATAATCCAACTGTATGCTAATATATAATATTACAGGTATAAAGCATGTATAATCAAATGTTAATAAGTCATCAAGTATTAAAATTACCAGAGATGAAGAAGAACATTATATAGTATTAAAAGGATCAACCTATCAGGAATAAGTAACAATTCTAAGTGTACATGTATCACAAAACAGAGCCTCAAAATACATGAAGTAAAACTGAGAGAACTAAAAAAAAAATATGAGTTCACGAGTATATTTGGGGACTTTAATATACCCTCTCCACATCAGCAATGACTGGAGCTTCTAGAAACATTCAGCAAGGTTATGAAACATCTGAATAATGCAATCCACTAACAGGACATCTTTGACATATATGAAAGAGTTCACCCAATAACGGCAGACTATTTTTTTTCACATGTTTACGGGACCTTAAGATAGAACATATCCTGGGCCATAAAATAGTCCTCAACAGATTTAAAAGAAATGAAATGTGATACCTTGTATGTTCTGTGACCATAATAAAATCAAACTAAAACACAAAATAACAGAAGGAAAAAAAATACATAAATATACTAAACGTAGAAAATAAACTACAAAATGATCCATGTGTCATTTGTCAGAGAAAGTTTTCAATAAAATTTTAAATGATTATATAACTGAATGAAAATAAAAACACAACATGGCAAAATATGAGGAATGCTGAGAGAAAAATATATAGCACTAAATGCTTACATTAAAATGTGAAAAGCTCTTGAGTCAATAATTTCAGTTCCTTAGGGAACTAGAAAATTAGTAAAACATTACAGAAAAACAATGAATCAAGATATCTTTTCAAAGAAATTACTAAAATTGATATATCTCCAATGAGACTGATAGAGAGAGAGAGAGAGAGGAAGAGAGAGAGAGAGAGGAATCCAAATTATCAACATTAGGAATGAAATACAGGACACCACTACTGATCCTGCAGCCATTAAAAAGGTGTTTAGAGAATTCTATTAACAACTATACACTCATACATTTGACAGATTAGAAGAAATGGAACAATTTATTGAAATCACCAACTACTAAAAACTCAATCAAAATTTAATAGACAATTGAACATCCTATAAACATCAAAAGTAAGAAGTTAGTAGTTAAAAAACACCAGAAAGAAGGATTTTCATGATCCTATGTTATCACTGGAGACAACAAACTTTAAAACAAGAATTAACACCAATTGTAACTGTTTCATCAAGAACATAGACAAAAAGGAAATGTTCCCCAGCTCATTATAGAGGAGCAGTATTACCCATATATCAACACAAAAAGAGTAGCAGAAAAGAAAACTATAGACAAATTTCTATCCTGTACTTAGCCACAAAACCCTCAACAAAATACTAGCAAGCCAAATGTGAAAATATATAGGAAGAGTTACACAATGCTACTATGTGGGATTTATCCTTTTCTGCAAAGGTGGTTCAACATTAAAAAATCTATCAATGTAATCCACCATAGCAACAAGGTAAATAATAAAAAGTACATGATCATATCAATGGAATCACAAAAAGCACTTGACAAAATCCAACATCCTTTTATGCTAGAGACTTGAAGTAAATTATGATTAGTGGAGTACTATCTTGACTTGGAAAAGAGCATCTAAAACAAACATAAAAACAAAACCCTACATTTAACATCCACCTAACATAGGGAGGAAGGCACCAGTCTTATTCAACACAAGAGTAAAAGGTCTAGCCTCTGAAGGAAGCAAAAATATTAATAACAATGTAGTGCACACATATTAGGAGAGAAAAAAATAACATTATCTCTCTTTGCAGACAATATGATTTTTTACACAGAAGACCTCAAATGTCAACAAAACATTAATAAGTGAGTTCTCTGCAAGGTCATAGGACACAGGACCAAAACAAAACAAATAAAAAACTATTCACATTTCTACATAATAATGACTATACAGAAACTGAATTTTAAAAATGTCATGCTATTTATAATCCTTCCAAACACAATTACTTACGTATAAAATTAACACCCAGCACTTTGGGAGGCCGAGGCGGGCGGATCACAAGGTCAGGAGATCGAGACCACAGTGAAACCCCGTCTCTACTAAAAATACAAAAAATTAGCCGGGCGCGGTGGTGGGCGCCTGTAGTCCCAGCTACTCAGGAGGCTGAGGCAGGAGAATGGCGTGAACCCGGGAGGCGGAGCTTGCAGTGAGCCGAGATCGCGCCACTGCACTCCAGCCTGGGCCACAGCGCGAGACTCCGTCTCAAAAAAAAAAAAAAAAAATTAACATAGGTGAGATTGAGATGCTGACAATTACAAAATGATGGTGAAAGAATCAAAGAAGACCATAATAAGTGGAGAGACATACTGTATTCAGGAGTTGGAAGACGCAATCAAGTAATGATGCCAGTTCTCCATTAAATTATCTGTAAGAGTAATAAAATTAATATCAAAATTAGAGCCAAAAGTTTCTGAAGCCATCAACAAGATAATTCTAAAATTTGTATGGAAGTTACAGTCCACAGCATGACAAAAGTGAGTAACATAGGAGAAATCCGACAACTGGACATAGCTATAGAAGTCAAACCACTGAGGTATTGGTGGAGGCATAGACATGTAGAACAATGCAACAGAATAAATAACCCAGAAAGAAAATTGCATAATTATGTTCAACTTATTTATGACAAAGATGGAAACTATTTAATGGAAGTATAAACTTTTCACCAAATGTTGCTAACATAGTTGGATATTCATAACCCCATAAAAGGAATGTCAACCTATAATTCATACTTTATATAAAATTCAACCAAAATGAATGAGACACTTAAATGTAAAACACAAAATTGTAAAACTTTTAGAAAAAAAGTCTTTGGGTTCTAGAGCAGTGCAAATATATCTTAAAATTGATACCACAGCTCAACACAAATGAAAAGAAAATAAAAGATCAATTGGACTTAACCAAAATCAAACACTTTTGCTCTGAAAATTCCCATGTGAAGAAGAATATATTGACATGTCACATACCCATCAAAGGATACAGATATTGTAGTTAGAATATATAAAGGACTCTAAAATTCCAACAATAATAAAACATGCCAATTAGAAAATAAGCAAAAGGCATGAACAGGCATTTCATAGAAGCAGAAATGCAGATAGAAGAAAAAAAAAAACAAAACTAAGAGATGTTCAATATGATGAATCATCATGAAATGCAAATTAAACCCCACTGAGATATCATGTATGTGGATCAGAATGGCTAAATTAACAAAAATAGTAAAAGTATCAAAAGCTGGTGAGGATGAGTTGAAACTGGGGATAAATTGAAACAATTGAAACTGCTGATGGAAATATAAAATGCTACAGTTACTCTGGAAAACTGTTTGTTTGGTTCCTTGTAAAAGCAAACATTCAATTACCATATGACCCAGCAATTGCACTCTTGGGCATTTTTCCCAGAAAAAAAAATAAAAACTTATGTTCATACAAAAACCTGTATATGAATGTTTGTGCTAGTATTACATAAAAACAAATCTGGAGTGTACAAAGGGAGACTTTATTTGGAAAGACCATTGCAATAGGAAAATATGCTGAAGCCAGGAACTTCAAGCATCTCAAACACAAATAGAAAAAGACCCTTTTTAATAGTGTAGGAGGTAAGCGGAGCTCAGCAGAAACTTTTAAGGGGAAGTTGGCAAGCAACGGGAAATGACTACTAAGATCTGACAATGTGCCTCACAGTAATCAGCCAATTAGAATACATTGACAGTGGGACATGTTCCCCTTTTTTGAACTCGCTCAGTCTTGGAAAGAAGTACAGTTCAGGGGCATATAGGGAGGCCATAATGTTGACTATAGTTTGGTTATGACAAACAGGAGGTAAGAAATGGGCTATTGTAAACACTTGGTTAGTTCACCCCATTATTTTAGACTGACAAGGTCGGTTCTTAAACGTTATTAGAGATGAAATAAGAGTCATTGTGAGGTTGAGATTTAACCAAGTGGTTTTCAGGGGATGAGCTGGCCTTCATGTTTTCTTGGCCTTTAAAGACTAGCGGTATCATCTGTTGACTTTGCTATCTTCCTGGAGTATTTGAGGAAGTCAGGCATTTAATGAAAAGTATACCTAGAGATTTAATAAATAGAACTATTATTAAAAGTTGAATAAAGGAATAACAAACAATTTTAGAGATTTGAAGGCAGGCTGTTGAAAGGCTTCTAGCATATGGAGCCCAAATTTAAATTGAGTGAGGATGGTAGAATGAGGATGAGAGTGGTAAGCCAATGTATTTTTCAGTTAGCCGTCTGAATACATTTCATTTTGGTGATGGCAGAGATATCAGAGATATTTTTGGGAATATATGCACAATGATCATTTCTGACTACTGCACAGAGGTCTAGGATTGAAGCCTCTGGAGTTTGGCAGCAGTATTGGTAGTAAGGCATACAATGTAAAAACTTTTCCCACAGGATTTAAGATTAGTTTCTTCGTGATATGGCTTGTAAAGAACAAGGTCTCTCCTGCTGGAGGAAAAGCAGCCTCAATCTGTTGGTGACAAATATGCATGTAATTAATAGCTTCCTGGAAGCATTTTATAATGTCCAAATTTGTATGGGTCAGCTTTCTGCTATTTTTTAATGGAGCAGTTGCCGTGACCCAGCAGGAAAGGACAGAAGAGCAATCAGGACTAAAGATAAAAACTTGGGTTACAAAGATTGACTTTTTGTGTCAGTTTATAAAGTTATGATTGTAATAATCTATTAGCTCTCATTATTATTTCATGTGACTGGGGATTACGAGGACAATGCAGTTTTTGGCATAAAGAAAAAACTCAAATTTCTTGGATGGTTTTACTGGTGAAAGAGAATTAATCATGCGAGGAACACTTTCTTTGATAAAAGTTTAGCAACTTAATAACAGCATTGGTCCCCTAAAAGTTATAGTTTCCAGGCAGTGAGAGAACATGCAAATGAAATTAAAAACACATTTATAATTATCAGATTTAAGGAACTGGATAAAATCTAACTGCAAATTTGAAAAAAAAAGGTCTTAAATAACTGTATAATAAAAATTCATAGATAAGTGATACTCAATTGTAAATTGCTGGTCTAGACTATATTGTATTTAAATTAAAGAGGTATAATTATGGCCAATTTATCATTTAAAGAAGTAATTGATAAATATTATATTAAATATAAGAATATTTTAACAATACATATTGGATATACAGAAGATTAATCAACTTTTTTGACAGCACATCCTATGTAATTTGTGGAGTATTAAGTAAATTAAACTATTTTTTAGCACCACTATTGTTAGAAGGTGAAAGGACAAATCATTTGTGATTTCCTGGCGCTCTCTAGGAAATACAAAAGTTAGATTTATGTGTAAAAGTTGTTATTCAGTATTTAATTTGGGGAAGGCAAAATGTCAAAAGTTGTCCAGAGGTTTGAACCCTTGGTTAAATGAGACCATGGGTCACTAAGAACCTATACGTGGCCTATACTTGGCTACCTATACCTTTATTTATTTATTTATTTATTTGTTTATTTATTTATTATTTTTTGAGACTGACTTTCACTCTGACGCCCAGGCTGGAGTTCAGTGTCGTGATCTCGGCTCACTACAACCTCCACCTCTGGGGTTCAAGTGATTCTCCTGCCTCAGCCTCTCCAGTAGTTGGGATTACACATGCCCACCACTATGCCCAGCTAATTTTTTGTATTTTTAGTAGAGATAGGGTTTCATCATGTTGGCCAGGCTGGTCTTGAACTCATGACTCCATGATCCGCCCTCCTCAGCCTCCCAAAGTGTTGGGATTACAGGAGTGAGCCACCGCGCCCAGCCTTGGTTACCTCTTTAGTCACAGTGACAATAAACTGTTTTAAAAATAAGCATGTGAGGTAACATGATTATAAAAAAACGCTCACTCTTTGTAATAGAAGACTTTAAAAAAAAAATCAAGGACCTAATAAAGTCAACCTAAAAATTGAAAACAATTTGGATCAAACAGAATCTCTGCCTTCTAGGCAGATTAATTAGAGGGTTGAAAAAACAAACACACACTTCTACAACTTCTTTTTAGTAGTAGACTGATAATCCAATAACATTTTAACAGCAAGAAAACCAAATTCTAGTTTTGTATGAGTACATTATTTAATATTCAAGTTGTTTTTTTAATCTCATAAATAAACCTATTACCAGCTTTGACTATGACAAATAAAATTCCGTTCATCCGAAACCTTACTAACTTTTTATGTTAGTTTAAGTTTTACCTTCTATCTTTTTTATTTTTTAAAAATTCTGGAACAACTCACTGTATTTTATGATGAAATTAGTCTTTTTTCCCTTAAACACACACACACATACACACACACACATGCGCGCGTGCAACCTCTCTCTCTCTCTCTCTGCCTACCTTGTGTACTTTAATTTACCCGAAGTCTAGGGTTTTAAGTTAATAAAAGGTTTGAAAACTGTCCTTAGGATGACATATTAATGACATATTGTACATAATTATGTTGAAACAAAGTTGTCAGAATAGTGACTCCATTTTGTTACATGCATTTTTCTATTTTGATAATGACTACCATCTAGTATAATGCTTGTTCTTGTGGGAAAAATTCAGGTTCGAGAGACATTGATAGTGAAACTGAAATATCTCCTTATATATAAGGTATACTTTTCCCTGTGTAGCTCCTTTTTAGTTCTTTCTTTATCCAACATTAGACAAATAGAAAACAGTGATGATTGCTTGTTATCTCTTTCTTTTGGCCTTTTTATGTTATTTTACATAAATTGAAGGTACTGGTAATCTACAAATCTTGCAATTAAGACCCAAAACTTCTTTTTATAAAGTAATAGGCAAGCGCGAATAATTACTGAAGAATCTACCTAGAAATGCATGGACTTTATTTTTTGGTTTTATATTTTAAAAGTTCTCCGTAAATAGCATTCTTTCTTTCAGAAATGAACTGATTGTTCAGTGCTGAATGGTGAATTTTGGACTGTTTTCAAACGTATCAGGAATAAGACCGCCACCTTGGTTGCCACTATATCGACTCACTGATTTTCTGTTATGATCAATGCGATGGGCCTGGAATAATAACTACGAGATGAAATTACAATAAATGAAGATGTTACATGTTCAAACTCTGACAAAAAAAGTACCTGTATAAGTTTAGAAAGCATACTCTCAAGTAGAATAAAAATATGTTTATTTTATACTTAATATTGAAAACTCAGAACACATAGTTATTTGTATTAAACCAATAATATTATACTTTTTTGCCAAAGATTATATTAATGTGAACTAGGATTTTTGAAATATTTGGGTAAGTTTTATAATAGTATTTTTTCACATTGAAAGTATTAGTAGTTCAGTGTTTTACTTAATTTCTGAGAGTTTTAGTAATATTGAGTTTAGATAAATATTTATGTACTTTTAACCAAATAGACTAGAGCAACCTTAGGAATTTTTCAAGCTAATTTGGTACTGCCATTCAGAGGTAAGAAAATATCACACATATATCAGATAAATATATATATACATACATTAATACATATATATACAGGTGAACATAAAGACAGACACAAATAAGGTCATAGCTTTAATTCTAAAATTTAAGCTATGAGTCAGGCATAAATACAGAAATACAGGAGACATTGGTTATATAACAGAGTTGGCTCACCAATGTTTGTGGAGGAAACTTAAGACCTTCTTTGCCCTGATATGTAATCTCATGGTTTGGATGACACCACATGACCATCTGGATGTCTCCAGTATTCATCAGAGTGGGATAAAACATACAATCTATTTCAAATGATTTTTTTTTCAGCTATAGGTGGCTGCTTTGGGAATCCCTAGGTCCCCAAAATTCCTTAATGGGGGCTGGATGCACAAAGTTCTAGTGACTTAAGGAGGTAAGGACCTGGACTGAGAGGAGAAAAGTCTGTCAAGGTGGCTAGATGTGTGACGGAGGTAGGGATATTGAAGGAGAACAGTTCAAGAGATTCAGGGACCTGAAGGGAAAGTCAAAGGTGGTTACAAAGGAGAAAGGGGGAACAGGGATGATGAGAAAGCAGAGGTTTAGATGAACCAGTTAGGGAAGATCTCAAATTTGCTAAATAGATTATTAAAGTTTAAAAATATCCTCTGTAAATTTTTGCCATTTTAAAGACATTAGAGAGAATTAGTGCCAGAACAGCAGAGCATACGGGCAACAAATGTAAAAGACGGTGAACACCAAGTAGATTGAGAGTTACCACTTGAAGAAAGAGAATAATTTAGTTAAAAAGGAGCAAAGGAAAAAAAGTTTTTCTAGAAAGTTCCATGCACAATCCTGACTGGGAGTAAAGGAGTCTCTCACACAATCCTTGTTATGGTACTGAAGGGCCTGCTGTATACAATCTATAGAAATTGAACCAGGAAAAGCAGAGGCCTCATGAAAGAGCAAGGAATTTCCTACTTTAGAGTCAGGAGTAAACCCCAAGAAGATCCAAGAAGACTTTCATCCAGGAAGTTTCTTGCTCAAATAAAAAATAATGCAGTAGAACCTGTTGTTGCCAGGTGTTATGGACAGGAGCAAGATGCAGGAGGGTAGTGGGTGTGGCTGTTAAAAGAGGGAACTTTGCTTTGCTGGAAATATTCAGTATCTTTTCCATGATGATGGATACAGAATCTACACAGATAATAAAAATGTATCAAGCTTAACACACACACACACACACACACACACATATACTGGGAAATTTGCATAGAATTTGTGGATTGTATCAATATCTATATCTATTTGTGATATAATATAGTTTTGTAAAATGTTTCTATTGAGAAAAACGGGACAAAATACACGAGGAATCTCTCTGTATTATTTCTTACAACTGTATGTGAACCTACAATTACTCAGTAAAAATTTCAATTCAGGCCAGGCACAGTGGCACATGCCTGTAATCCCAGCACTTTGCAGGGCCAAAGCAGGTGAATCACCTGAGGTCAGGAGCTTAAGACCAGTCTGGCCAACATGGCAAAACCCCATCTCTACTAAAAATACAAAAATTAGCCTGTCATGGTGGTGTGGCACCTGTAGTCCCAGCTCCTCAGCAGTCCAAGGCTGGAGAATCACTTGAACCTGGGAGGTGGAGTTTGCAGTGATCCGAGATCACGCCACTGCACTCCATGCACTCCAGCCCAGGAGACAGAGCAAGACTCTGTTAAAAAAAAATCAAATCAAAGAAACAAACAAAATATAACAAGAAAACAAGGTGAGTTCTGAGAAACCAGTCCATAAAAATGATGAATATGAACCAAGTGGGGTGGCTCACACCTGTAATCCCAGCACTTTGGGAGGCCCTGTCTTGTGGATTCTTGAACCCAGGAGTCTCAAAATATCCTGAGGAACCTGGTGAGACCCCTCTCTAGAAACATACAAAAATTATCAGGGTGTGGTGGTACAAACCTATAGCTACTTGGGGAGCTCAGGCCAGAGATGGAGGCAGGAGGCTGAGGCGGGAGGACCACCAGAGTCTGGGAGGCGGAGGTTCCTGTGAGCCGAGATTGTGTCGTAGCACTCCAGCCTGGGGGACAGAGCAAGACTCTGCCTCAAAACAAAACAAAACAAAACAAAACAAAACAAAAAGAATGATAAATATGGCACCACGGATGCTAGGAACTTAAGAGATATTATGAAAAGAAACACAGAAGTTAAAAGTTAGATCTTCCAAATTATTTTGTTCATAAGTTACTGGCAGTTTGAAGAGAAAACTCAGTTCAGCATTCCTTAAAAAAAGATAATATCAATATGTATACATAGTTCATGTAGAAGCATACAATAAAGAGAGGGAAGGAAGAAAGATAACCATGAAGTAAATGATCCAAAGTAGAGACTTTAGTTTTGCAAGACAATGGGACCAGAATTTTTATAAGAAACCACAACATAATATGAAACTATCTTTGAATGGCATTTTATGAAGAACTAAATGCATATTAGTTGGTTATTTAAAGTCTACAACTCCTTCTTACATTCTCCTTAATTTGGGCACTGTTATCACTCATAAATAAAGGTATTTATTTTTGAGGCAGAAACAAGAAGAAAATTAAGAGCAAAGAGGAAATTCTCTTAAGTCATAAGAAGGATAGTCAAGAATTTCACATTCCATTTCTCACTTTTAATATTATATTGGAAGCTAAAGCATCTATTAAGAGATGAGGGGAAATATGCATGGTACTTCTAAGAGTATGGGTGGTTGACCACATGATTTGCTTTATATAGGGAGAATATCATTAACAGGGAGAAAAATTAAAGATTAAGAGTAAGACATGGGAAAATACAAATACACTTGGCATAAAAAGGCAGGGAAAATAGGGATATCAGCATTGATTAATTCATAAGTTTGGGATATTAAGCAGGACATAATTGAGGGTGATAGCAATACCTAAAGCAAGAGTATTTTGATGCATAACAGAAATGAAGAAGAAATTTTAAAAATGTCGATTTAAAGTTATTAATTCAACAGGTCAAAGAGCTATAAATTTACAGTGTTAAAGAGTCATCAAATCTGATGTTTCTTTTCCCAAATACATTGTCAGATAATTTCATGAAACTCTCTTTATATATCTTTCACGATGCATGAGTTTAACACTTATACGTAACAAAAAAATAATAAATCTGTTAGCTTTAGTGAGGAGAGGGAGGAAGGAAAGTGGCACTAGCTAATTCATTTCTGCTAGTATAGGCAGAGCCTCACTCTGAAGGAATTGAATAACTTACTCAGGGGCAGGTTCTGGCTGACTGCCCCTGGTTCTTGATTGCCATGCTCTCAGGCACTTGATAGCAAGATACTTTCTTTACAGATTCAGCCATGCCCATTATCTCCTTTGAGGAGATTCTCTCAAAAGACCTGACCATAACATTTTTCAGACTCTCTAGGGTCATTAGCACACTATCTCTCTTTCACCTCTCTCTTATCATTTCCCAGGCTTCAGAAATTCAATTCACTTTTCTGTAAGTTGTTAAAACTCTGGGAATGCAGTTCTCAGTACTTACTAGCTAGGAATGTTTATACAGTATGACAGAATCTATCCATTACTTTCTAAAGTTCTTTACACAATGAAGGCATGGAACCGAATATTCATGATTCACACATGAGGAATAAAAGACTTATTATGTAACCCTCCCGAGGCAGCATTTAGCCTATGACTAATCGCAGCTGCATAGTACCTAGTAAAACGTACAGCATTCTAAGAATTGCACCTTTTTTCCTCATCTAAGGCCCAAACTAAAAATTTAGATAACCGTCTGTTTCATATAGAATGTTTTAGTTATATAATGAATAAGATAGTCACGATGGCTTGATTGTGATTTAATTTTTGGCAAAAAAAAAAAAAATCTTTACAATTTAAGAGATTAATTTATGATAAATAAAAAATAAATCAAAACCAACAAATATTGTTTTTTCCTCTCATCATCATGGATGCCGACTCTCTTTCCAACTATAATCTTCCTAAAGCATATTTCAGGTCAGAGACATTTACATGCTAAATTTTAGCAATTTTATCTTTCCTTTCATAGAAATGTCTGCGCAAAACTCATTCTAATAGAAAAACAATCTAAATTCATTGTAATATTGTCAATTCTCAGTAATCGCTATCAGACTTTAATGATTATGTAAAATAAATTCATTTCTGTAAATATTTAAAAAACAAAATTTTACACAATTAAAATTCTATAAGACAAAATGTATCCTCAGTACTCTGATCAAGAGGTATTTAGAGCATTATATTACCCAATCAAAAACAAAAGAAAGAAAGAAACCAACAACAAAACTAGTAAGTTAAATCCAGCTATAATTATTTTTCAGTTATATCTGTATATCATTCCAACTTGGAACATCCAGCTCTGCTGTTTAGATGTGTATTGGCGAACAAATGCCTTTCCCAAACTGTGTAATTTGTGTAGCCCTTAGTACATTCTCTATTAACCACACGAATGTTTTCAGGATTTAAGGAAACCAACAAGGGATATGAAGTACCCTGAGGTTAGCGATAGTAGCAAGCCATTCCCTCTTCCAGATATGAAGAACCAAAAGGATATCAGATTCGAGAACATGAAGAAGGTTCAAGTAGAGCGAGGGTACTATGAATGAAACTATGGCCTTTATAGAGAGAGACAGCCAACCCATAGCAAATCAGCAAGCAGAGAGCTGAGAAAATAAATATTTTCACTTCACCCACCTTCCTATGCTAATCTTTTACTAATTGATTAAACCCAAAGGAAGCAGAAGGATAAAAGAGTTCATTGATACAGCCAATACAGATTAGACTAGCTAGAAAGGCAAAAAGAAATTATTATGGATTATCCTGTATAATAAGCTCTAAGTGTTTAAAATACTAAGAAAAAGAGGTACTTAACATTCTCCTCAGTTAGACTAAGCTTTAGACACTCTTCTTCCTGACTCCCTTTTCTTAGAGCATTTGCTTAATAAAACTTGTAATTGTAAAGTCTTTCTCTGCCTTTTGAGATGCAAATACTTGTAAAAGTTTCTTGCCGGTTATAGAACTCAGGAAGGTCTTTCTTAAGGGCCTGCAAGCCATGTCTTTAAAATGTAATCCTCAAGAAAGATACATATGTATATCAAAATGTTATGTTACACAGCTTAAATATTTCCAATAAAATGAAATACAACACTATTTAAGAGAGAAAAAACAATATCGCTCTTATCTCCCAGTTACCGTGGGATGGTAGCACCTTAACTTCAACATGTGCTTTGCTCCAGGTTGTAAAACTACCTCCTTCAGGGCAGAAGATAGTTTACTTTTCATATGGATATAGCCAATTAGCAAACACAGGTGGTCTATGATATCCAGTCCACATCTTAAAAACTCTCCAGCCTTTTGAATCCTGTGAATTCTGGCTTTTCTTCCCTATTGTGACAGCCTTGAATAAAATCTTCCTCATCTGTTTAATTTTCACAGAACAATTTTTGCTTTGATAACTCTAATGATTTACTTTAAAATATGCATGTATGTTAATCCAGAACATTGCTAAAAGTTATGCTAGAGATTTATCTTTTAATTATATTTATATATATTTTTTTCAAATAGGGCAATTACAAGCACACCAGAAACATAATCTGCTGATTGTCTTAGTTTGAGGTCCTTAGGAACAGGGCCGGAAAGATTCTACTGCATGGGCTTTATTGAGGGAGTGCTCTCAGGTAAACACTGTAAGGTAATGAAGGAAGCAGGACAGTACAGAGATGCGGGGTGGATAGGCAAAGCTGTGGTCTCCCCTGAGAAGCCTTTTGTGCCCCAGAGGCAGCCATTGTTTCAGGCTGCACCTGGGTATTTCCAGGTCAAGTTCTTCTATGGATGGAGTAGAATTTTCAAAAAAAGTGCAGCTGTAAATTATTAGCAGTCAATAATCAGAACAGCTAAGGAAATGGGTGCATCTGCTCAGTAAAGGGAATCTGGGTTGGCACCAAGATGTCTGCTACAAGTAGCATTTACAGTAAACGTATCTCCAGTCTCCAAAACTGGCTTTATTATAGGTTTTACTATTTGTCAAAATTATTCTTCTTAGGAGACAATGTATTCAAGAACAATAAAAAGCTTGAAATATTTGAAGTATTATGTCGCTAATTACATAATTTCATTCTCTACGTAAGACTGCTAATGTAGTACCACTTAAAAAACATTTCTGCTTAATGTTTTCAGCTAGTAGTTAGCTAAACATTATAGGAAGCATTTTAGTTATATATCCTATCATTACTGTCATTACTATTATTAAATACTATTATTAAATATTTATTAAAAATGATACGGCTGGGCTGGGCGCGGTGGCTCACGCCTGTAATCCCAGCACTTTGGGAGGCCAAGGTGGGCGGATCACGAAGTCGGGAGAAAGTGCAGATATCCCTTTGATGCACCGGTATCCTTTCCTTGGGGTGTATACGTAGCAATGGAATTGCTGGATTGTATGATAGCTTTTAATTTTTTTGAGGAATATCCATACTGTTCTTCATGGTGGTTGTACTAATTTACATTTCCACCAAAGACCCTTTTCTTATTAAGCATCTCTGTGCTGTGTTGAAGTTTCACCATGTGGCTTACTCTTAAGTTCAGTAACAGATACTTGCCTTAGATTCTAAAACGACATTTCTATTAAAAATCAAAACTAGAGGGAAAAAAACTTTCAAAAAGTTTAAAAAAAAAAAACAAAACAGTGTATTCAAAAAACAGAAGTAAACGTGACAGAATCCTCCAGGTTTTTTTTCCCCTACATATCTGCTTGTATACCTTTAAAACACAAATAAAATGTTAATTCTAACAGAATATTAATATCATGTAATTAAATGTTAATATTAACTGACATCTTTGTACTGTTAATTATTAATATATATTGGATATTAACATTAAGTTTTAAAAACACAAATTATCTATGTCAACAAAGTGAAGCAGCCAGAACAATTTGCTCAAATATGTTAAAAATTGTAAGAGAAGAAATGTAATATGTTCTTGTGTATCAACTTACTCCATTTCATAGAATTATCAAAATATGTAGATGCAATTGCAATATGCACCAGTATTAAAATCCAAATTATTACTGCCTTCTTTTTTAGGCTATCAGTTTAGAGTTTTGCAGTGTAATGAATTCTCCAACCAGAACTGATGGGCTCCCTTGGCTTCTGGGTATCTTATTTAAAGTTGAACTATTATATCCTTGGTAAATAACACATTGAAAAAGTCAAAAATTTCTACCTTCCCTCAAGCAATGAGATAATGTAATACATTATCATCATCATTACGCTTTGTTACTCTGTGTCTCTTTTTAATCCATCCTGTCTACATCTTGGTGAATTATTTCAATCTATAAATGTGTACATTGCATTGTTCCTTTTATTTTTATCTACAGAATTTTTACTTTCACATCTTTAATTTGTCTGTTTTGAGTACTGCACCTCTATCCCTTTCTGTTTAATATTTGTTTGTTATATCCCTTATACACCTTTATTTCTATATTTCTTGTGTGTGTGTATGATTTATGTACCTTTCTTGAAGACCCAATATATTTTGCGTATTTTTTCAAGCCACTGAAATGAACAATGGAAAATATGAAGAGCCTGGAAAACATCCCTAGACTGAAGTAGATGGATTAATTCTTATCAAAAGTCAGCATTGATGTCTGCCTTTTACAGCTTCTCCTAGCAACGTCGAACAATTTTCACATTTACTAAGCGATTCTCAGTTGGTCCCAAATGTCATCACTTATCTTTTTTGAGAAGTAGAAACAGGTGTCATGGTTCTTCTCTTACTCATATATTTTATAAATTTCTGCCACATCACAGACTTTCATATTGAATATCTGATTCTACAAGAATTTTAGCCCAGAATTAAAATGGGAATATATGTTAGGTGTGGAGCATGGCTCATAACAATATATAGTGACTAAAAAAGAGAGAAGAAAGATCTATTCCAATAGTGTGTCGTGATCATGGAATTGAAGTAGGTAGGCTTATTATACTTATCCAGTGCTTTTATAATCCTGACTGTCACATTTCAGCGATATAACTATGGTAGAATTATTATCAACTTAAAGTTTCAATGTTCTAATGTACTCAGTGGGAATAATGGTACCTACTTTTATCACATTAAAAGGCTTATTCACACACTTTCACTGGTACTTCAAGAATTTTAAGTTTTGAAATTCAACTTTGATGTATGCTATTTAATGAGCTCTCGTTGCTCATTAAAGATGGCAAAACAATGAAGAACTATATTGTTATTTTATGTATAATTTTACTTTACTATTTTGATTACAAAAACATTTATACTCACTTAAAATGCAGTAAGTTGACACTGTATTTTAAATTTATGTAAGCTAAAATTTAAATTTATGTAAACTAAAATTTAAATTTATGTAAACTAAAACAAATTTAAGTTTAATTTAATTTTGGTACTGAAATTTTTATTTTTTTAAAATTCTTTATTTTTATTTTTTTGAGAAAGAGTTTTGCTCTGTTGCCAAGGCTGGAGCGCAGTGGCTTGTTCTTGACTCACTGCAACCTCTGCCTCCTAGGATCAAGCAATTCTTGTGCTCCCGCGTCCTGAATAGCTGGGATTATGGGCAATTGCCACCACATTGAACTAATTTTTGTATTTTTAGTAGAGACTGGGTTTCACAGTGTTGGCTAGGCTGGTCTCAAACTCCGGCCCTCAAGTGATCCACCACCTTGGCCTCCCAAAGTGCTGGGATTACAGGTGTGAGCCACCATGCCCAGCCAACATCTTTAAATTATGAAATATTATCATAATATTGCAAATTTTTGCATACAATTCTTTTTGTATTTTAAAATTCTTGCTTTATCAAAAAAAGCATTCAAAATTATTTTAAAGTATTAAAATGACAGAATTAATGGCTATTTATTTAAGGTAGACTGATTTCATATAGTTTTTGCTTTCCATTTGTATTGCTAAAATAAAGATATTACTGAAGAGATTATAATAATGTAAAATGGAAAAAACACATTTAATTTGAAAGTAATTTAATGTTAACATGAATAAAACTGAATATAATGCAGACTAAGTAATAGAAATGTGCTTAAAACCAATTTAAATTATAATAATAGTTCATTTATAGTATATTACAGTTATTACTTAGACAAAATGCCGTTTTCCAGGGAATTTTTAAGAAAGAGAGAGGGAGCACGGAAGAGAGTGAAGGAGGGAGAGCGGAGGAAAGGAACAGAAAGAGAAAGAAAGAGAGAAAGAGAGTAATTTATTGAAACAATTATATGAAGTCAGCACTACTTTTATCTCTGTTGTATAGATGAGAAAGCTGAAGCACAGAAATATTAACGAATTTTCCAAGGTTATATAGCAAGTAAGCATGCAGCCTTGGGTTATGCGTGTCCACATGAAGAGACCACCAAACAGCCTTTGTGTGAGCAATAAAGCCTTTTAATCACCTGGGTGCAGGCAGACTGAGTCTGAAAAAGGAATCAGCAAAGGGAGATAGGGGTGGGGCAGTTTTATAGGATTTGGGTAGGTAGTGGAAAATTACAGTCAAAAGTGGTTGTTCTCTTGCAGGCAGGGGCAGGGGTCACAAGGTGCTGGATGGGGAGCTCCTGAGAGTTATTGTCCAGGAGAAGTAATGTCACAAGGTCAATTGATCAGTTAGGGTGGGGCAGGAGCAAATCACAATGGTGGAATGTCATCAATTAAGGCGGGAACTGGCTATTTTCACCTCTTTTGTGATTCTTCAGTTCCTTCAGGCCATATACATGTATACATTCAGGGAATATGATGGCTTAGCTTGGACTCAGGGGCCTGACACCTTGTTGGTTTTACTTATTTGAGTTCTTTACATATAGATTTTTAGGATTTTAAGCCACATTTAGATTTTCTGGATTTCAAATGTAATATTTAGCCAATAGTCATTCACTTTTCTATTTCAAAGAAAGATTTTTTTTTTAATTTTAATTTGTTTCAGTACCTAGAATATAGCTTTGAGAAACTGATTTTTATAGCTCTTTAAATGAAAGTGCATGGATATTAGTATCAAAGCAAATTAAAGCAGATTTGAAATATAAGAAATGTAATTATTTAAAGAAGAGAATAAATATTTATTCATATTTTCAAGTGTCATTTACTTCAAAATAAAAATCAACATTTGTAATATTGGAGCTCATATTTTTCTTCAAGAGAAAAAATATGAAATTGTTGTAATACATATCCTGTGTAAATCTAGTTTTAAATGTGTGTTTCTCGAGGTACAATCTTATTCTGTAAGTTTTTGGATAAAAGGAAAATATTTTGAAATAAAGGACTGAGTAAACACCTATTTATATACTTAATTAGTTAATTAATTTATATCATCATATATTGACATATAAAAGCTTTTTTGCCATAATACCAGAAGCATTTTTCATCATTTTTTTATACAGCTCTATCATGTTTTCTTTTTCTTGTCCTGCAAGATGTTTCCTCATGAGTTCATTACCTTCAAAATGATCACTTTTAACCACCTATACTGAATTATATCCCAAAAGTCATCACTGCCTGTAAATTCTGAAGCCAGTAATAAACTACTTGAAACATCTTCTATAGATTATCCTTCATACTGACCATATAAAATGTGTTTTCATTTACAGGGGAAAATTACAGGACAAATTATGTTGCAATTATGTATTAATATAATAAGTAGTCTTGTTAGATGATTTCACCAATTAAATTGTATTAATTATATATGTTAAAGTGGCTTAACTTCTACCTGAATAATTATGAATAATTATTTTGTTAGAAAATTATCTCTTAAACACAATTTGCTGTAACAAGAATGTCAAAGAAAAACAAGTGGGAATTTTTTCACTACAGAATTTCAAATATCATACTGAATTAACCCCATCGATGTTGTATGTTAATTTTTTATTTTAGAATATAGACAAGTTCAATTACTCTAGTCACTTAGAAGTCTGTCATTATCTCTCTTCTCTCTGTTCTCCCCTAACTTTTCCTGCCTTCTTCATCCTTATTCTGTCTCTTCCTAGCTAAATGTATTACTAAGATTCAATGTAAATTCTCCTTCCACTACTCCAGTGCAATTGTGTTGCTAAGGCCACCAATGACCTCTAATTTACTTAATGCAATGATCTTTTTTTGTGTGTTTATTCATCATTTTAATTATTTTTCTCTGCATTTGCCCGTTTAATTTTGCTTTGGAAATGCACTGAACCTTTGTTTTCGAAGGCACAGTGCAACCAACTAGTTTCTCCTTTAACTGACCATTAAGTATCAGGATGACTTGAGGTTCAAATACTGATGCTGTCTGAGGTTGTCTTCTTGGCCCTCCACCTATGCATGTGCTTTGACAGAGTATAGTAACAAAACACAGTACATCTCTACCCAGGGATCTCCTTGGCCATCACAATCATCCACTACCTACCGCCCCATGGGTATGTAAAACCTACGAAAGCCAAAGGGGAAAGTCGCATCTTCTGTCTTAAGCTTTCCCTTCATCCATTTCATCTCCATGGTTTCTCAAGACAAAAATGTGTTATTTAGCCCTATCTGTTATTCTCTCTTATGAGTCATATGCAGCCCATCACAAAATGGTATCGTTGGTTCCCCATTAACAATCTTTATATCTGTAGTCAACTATTCCATTGCTCCCCTGATCTAAAACCTTAAAACTTCTCGTTTGGATTGTTGTTCTTCTTCAAATCCATTCTTTTCATTTTCAAGGGGTATCACTCTGAAATACTATTATGATCATATCACTGTACTCCTGAAAACTATTATATTTTCAGTTTTTCATACTTCCTTCTTGTGCTTAATGTTTCTCAAACACATCCGAAGTAAAGCTATTATTTTTTACACCCTACTTGTTCTTCCCCAAGTTTCATGTATTTACTTAGTGGACCCATTCTATAGAGTTGTCCCAAACATAGTGACTGTCTGTGTTCATCTTCCTCTATAAACAACTGAGCAAATGACATTATCTGCAATTTTCTGGTAAATCTGTATTCCAAACTCCACTACCCTAGTTCATATCATCATATTTTCTTCTTTTCATTGGTGCAATAGTTTACAACCCCACTTCCTCTTATTGATCACACTTATCCACACTGCAGAAAAGTGCCTTTTCTAGCAGCCAGATATGATGACAATGTTTTTGCAATTCGTAACATTCAATAGCTCCCAACTGTTCTTAGAATGAAATTCAAACTCCTTATCAGAATTCACAAGATTTTCTGGGATCACTTTTGTTATGTGCCAGTTCCCTGTTTATATTTTTTTCAGCCATACTAAACACCTTGTAGTTCCTTGAAAGTTTCACATTTTCTTAGCTACTGTTTCTTTGCACAAAATAATCACTTCTGTCTCTCTTCCTTGGTTCAACCCCCACACTCTGTTGCTATGTTCTACAGATGTAAATAAACCACCTCCTTTACATTCACTTTTCCCACACCTAAAGACTAGTTGAATTATCACCCTAAATTGTACTTTCCTGAGTATTTCATTCTCTCTCCAATGTGTTAGTACAGTCCTTGAGGAAGGAGGGGAAAAATATTATTTATTGTATCCCAAACATTGACCATAGAACCTTATAGGTGGTAGCAAGGCAATAAATATTTTTATAATGAAGAAATATTCTCAAATATCTGGATTAAGTGCACTACATTTATCATCCTTTAGGCACCTGAAAGGGTTATTTCACAGATAACAGCCCCAGAAGTATATCTCATAACTAGTCAAGTTGAACTTTATATTCAGATCTGTCATATCTCAATGTTGTTTTTCCTTTGCCATCACCACAGGCTCCTCTGAGTCCCTCCATAGTGTCCCTCTATCACTACAATGGTGGTAGTCAACTAATTTTAGTTTCCCAGAGTTGCTATGTTGTCACATGTAGTCAGGTCTTTAAACAGGCTTCTTTGCAATGAAATGCTTATCTTCAGTTTTTTTGTACACCTTGATTAATTTTGAATGTATTCAAAATACAGTGGAGGTGCTCTCTTTTTACAAATCTCCTGTTAATAACTCAGACTTGATTAGATATTTTTTCTAAGAGACTGGCATACCCACCTCCAATAAGCCCATATTAAGCTCTGTTGTCTTGGGTTGTCATAGTTAGTTTTCTATATTCCTTCACTTGAAAATAAGCTTTTGAGTAAAGGTAACTTACATTTGTAACTCAGGAGTTTTGCCCATTCCATGAACCCAGTAGATAGTTCAAAGAAGAAGAATATATGCTATGCACTAACACTACTAAATGTATTTGATCCCTGCTGCCTTCCTACAGAATGCTCATTCTCTACATCAAGACATGGTGAAATTTCACACATCCTCAATAGTTCTGCTCAAACATCTAAATATCTTTCTATGTTAAACATCACTTTAGTTATCCTCTTATGCCTTACTCATTAAGGACTATTTGAGTTTCTCACAGGTGGTAGACTCATCATTCTTTTTTTCTTTTTTTGAGATGGAGTCTCACTCTGTCACCTAGGCTGGAGTGCAATGGCACAATCTCGGCTCACTGCAACATCCACCTCCCGGGTTCAAGCAATACTCCTGCCTCAGGCTCCCGAGTAGCTGGGATTATAGGCACACAACACCACTCCTGGCTAATTTTTGTATTTTTAATAGAGACGGGGTTTCATCATGTTGGTCAGGCAGGTCTTGAACTCCTGACCTCATGATCTGCCGCCTCGGCCTCCCAAAGTGTTGGGATTACAGGCGTGAGCCACCACGCCTGGCCAACTCATCATTCTTGATTTGTATTGATGTATACCCTTGTATTACAGTTTGACTGTAAAATTCTCTGGGACTGGAGCTTGGCTCTGTTTATCTTCCTACTCTCAGCACATTACAGGTTGCCTTGCATGTGATATGTCCACAATATTTTTGCTGAATTAAAAGTGCTTATTCTTTTTCTTACAATGCATAATATTTACAAAAATAACTCTTTCCTTTTGACAAGGGAATTTATACATGAGATTAATGAAGCCAGAATAACAGGCTGTTTCTCATAAAAGACGTAATATTTTTGGCCCAATTTGTAGAGAATTGAAATATAACTCAAAATCACATCAAAAGCTGATACAGGAAAGAAACCCATGATGAATTACTTAATTTTAATTTTTAGTATGAACACAGACAGTGAGAATTAGGCCTCATGATTTTAACTTTCGAGATGTTCTTTTCTATTGGAAAGGAAAATTTCCTTTTGTAAGTGATTATAATGACTCTCTGAGATTAAGCATCATTTTATTAGTTGTGCTGCTATATATCAAACTTCTCAAATATATTAAGTTTTGTATAAAGTAAACACAGAACTTTTAAAACTTGTAATGATGAGACAACTTTAAAAAGGTTTGCAGAAATTATGCTAAAAGTTTGTGGGCTTCTCTGGTTGTTAAGTGTTTCATTTTCTTTTCTATGGTTTTAGCACTATAATATATATTCACAAACAAAATGAAATAAAAGAAACTACCCTTCGACTCCTAAAATTCTATCTTATATTTTATCCCCAAAAGCTCCCATTTAAAGATGTTAGTATAAGCAGCCTTTTAGTAAAGTGAGGTGGCCTTTTACCAGACAACATTTCAATCCAAGTAGAAGATAAGAAGAAAATTTATCCTTAGAGAATAATTTCGGAGTAAACTTTTCTACAGCTACTCCCCAGAGGTTAAGGTAAGAAATACACTGAACACAAACACATCTCTATAGAAAATTGCTTGAGCTGGCTCAATTCTCCACTGAAAGCTACAACTATATTAGCTTTTCTTCCATTTTTCTAAGAAGATATCTTTAAATGAGTTATGCTTTAATGGCGGTATTTTAGAGATTGAGAAAAACAGTATGATACTACTAAATATAATTTCTTCCAAATTTAGGTTATTTTAAAAAATGTATTGATCAGGGCATGTTGTCCTTCCTTATGTAACTTTTGCTGACATATTTCTATTGTTGATTCAGCTAACACAAGTATAGATCAGTAACTCTGTTATAGATATTTAATAACAAATATAAAACACCCTCTGAAACAAATATTTAATATTAAAAAGAAAAATTTCCTATTTTCATAAGCCTATAATTTTATATGTTCCTATTTTTTGTAAAATTACCAATTTTATGCTATGCTTAGATAAAATAAGGGAATTCTAACACTTTATGGTAGCTGCTGTATTTCCCTGTGATTACCTCTACCATCAGGTCATGATCTAATTTGTCATTGATTTTGAGGTGATGATTCTTAGAAAATGTTACTTGCTATGAACTTCTAAATATAACTAAATACATTGTTGTAAATATATGTGGCACAGACATAACTACACATCGGGAGTTTTCTGATTCAGGACATTAGGAATGGAGGTAGAGTGAAAACAAACAAATACACAACAGTTTCTTTCAAAAATAAGATAACTAAATACATTTATTATTTATCTGCATCTGTGAGTACTTTGTAAAGCAGAATTAAAAATTCTGCCATCTTGTTGTACTGAATTTTTTTTAGTTTGAATGCTTCAGGCCCATCTATGTTCTGAATCATGGTCTCTCTTACTATCATTAATTTCTATGGTGTTGGACACTAACTGGTGAAAATGATAGTGTTCAATCTGCTACAAAATTGTCAAGAAACAGTGCATTTCTGAGTATTGTGTAAAGCAGAATTACAAATTAAAAAGCTACATATCTTTAATAACTAATTTCCCATACCATATCAGCCTATTAGAACTCCCACCATGTTGTGTAAAAATTCCCGCCATCCAAGCATTGTGAAAACTCTTACTTTTAACTCTTTCTGATAATTTGATGCTGAAAACTAGTTTGTAAAATATTTTTTTAAAAACTAACTATCTGCTTTAATGTAGTTTCAAACCAGGAACAGTGGCTCATGTCTATAATCCCAACATTTTGGGAGGTTGAGGCAGGAGAATCGCTTGTTGCTGGAGCCCAGGAGGACAAGGCTGCAGTAGCTGGGTTTATACCACTTCACTCCAGCCTGGGTGACAGAGTGTGACCCTAATTTCGCATTTTCTATGAAAAATAAGCCATACATATCATTTGGTATGGTTAAAATAAGAAGATGGCCTAAGTGTGATTTCATGAATTACATGGTTTATTGCCATACGTAGAGATTTTCTCTGTCCTTTTTTTTTTTTTTCTAACAATGCTGAAAGAGAAAAAGAATATGGAGAACCAATCTTACAGGAATGCACTGTGACAAAGTACGTTAACCACATGATGAGTGAGTTCCAATTTTCTTTAGAGTCCAATTTTCCAAATCTAGTTGATCAATTACAATGGAAGCAGGCCTCTGTGGATGTAAAGTCTAATTGAAGTTTGAGGCATACCTTTCTATCAGAAGTTTTCAGGAGGGATAATTTGACCAGCGCAGCATAAGTTCATGTGCACAGGCAAGGTCCTCAGACACAGGAGTGGTGATGATGCTGGTCAATGAGGCTTGGGAGAATGTACTTAAGGCTCTCAGATAGTAGCCCTGCTACAGCCTGAGCTGTCAGTTGGAGGCTGCCACACAGTAGCCTAAGCTCTCAATGTGTCTGTCAAAGTCTTGGGTTTATATATGTTTTGGAGTCCAGTAGTTAAGGCCAATATCTCACATATATGGTTTGATACAATGTGACATAAAATTCTCACAGAGGGAAATTACATTCCATGTCCTTCTCATAGCAAAACTTATGTCATTAATTTAGCAAATATTATTAAATTGGAATCCTTTCAAAGCTAAATAATATGAATACATATTGAGTCCAGATTATTTTATGACACTGTTGTTATATCATAATCTATATATTTAACATTTTATTCAATATTTATTCAAATGTATAAGATACATGTATCCTTATGTCACCATTCATCTAGTGTTATATCAGTCTTTATTTCTTAATTCTGAATTACTTTCTTCTGAATTACAGTACTGTTTTAAGAAGGATTTTTAGGCCATAAAGTTTAGTTGCTTTTGGGGTTCTTGTTTTTTGTCTTACGGCTTTGAGAGCATCGTTATTTTTCCTTTGCAAACAAGTAGAGAACATGGTAGTGAAGACAATTCTTGAATCACAATATTATTGAATTGTTCATTGGTAATGATTATCAGGATAATCTAGAAGTGCAGTAAATTTTTATCAACAAATGTGGACTGGTGAGAAAAAAGCCATTTATTCTAACATTTTACTGAATTCTCAGAGATTGCTCTTCAAGGCTAGATTCAAAAGTCTATTCTATACCAGGGCTTTACTTATTTTTCCTTCTGATTTTAAACTAATCTAATTTCAGTTTTTCTCTACAAAGCAGAGGAAGCTAAATAATACACTCTTACAGAATTTGAAGATTAAAAGCTTACTGATAGCTTTTATTTTCGGTATACTAAACCACTCCCACTCTTTTTAGCTTCTCACTTGGCCATTATTTAAATTATCTAAATTATCTCCAACTCCAAATCCTTCAATTGACTACTGCCCAAAGTACTATAAATTATTGTTGAGTCAAATACTTACTAGTATACACTGTGTGCCTAGAACTATACAATAAGTAATAAATTATGCAGATTTCTCAGCATGTGGTCTGAGGAACTTAGAAGAGGTCATTGAAGGAAGATAAGATAAAAACATAAAATGGATACTATAATACATTATTGGGAAGAAAATTTGGTTTTATTATAATAATATTTTCGGTGGAAATATATTTCCTGAATTTAAGTCATTAATGATTTAAGATACTAATAATTGAAGTGATATAAGAAAACATCAGGACGAAAGTGGGTTTTACTTAGCTGACAAATTTTAATAGTGTATCTAAATGCTGTCATTGGGAGGAGGATATCAAAAGAAGAGAAGAGATTAAAACAAACTTAATAAGGAGAACAAAGTGTAAATAATGTTTAAATTAAAATGAATATTCTAGTTGTGAAGATGACAAAGATCATTCTTTCCAGAAAACAGTGGTATTACTATACTACATATATTTTGAAGAACATTTACAAATATTTCATTCAATATGACAAATAATGATTTACTTTGAACATAACTGTATCTCTCTCAAAACAACGTTGTCTATGTCATGAAACAGGGCCCCTTCTCTGTAAAGTGACTGTATCACCTGACTGAAAATAAATGTTAATTAAATTCAGTTTCATGTGAAATTCCAGCATAGTACTCATGGTGATGTGTTCCCAACAAAACAAACTGCTACTATCCTTTAGCAACTTAATTCCTAGAATGATGGTATATTTACAGGTATAGTTTCTTACTTTCATAGATCAATTTTTCAAAAACTGTCCCCAATTTTTGAGACTTATCATATATTTACTCTGGCTTATCTTGTAAGTGTTAACCCATTTCAAGCCACCATAAAGTTCTCATTTTTAATTTTTAGTGTGGTACTTTTTCTTGGCTTGTTTTGTTTTCTGTTTGACAGAGTCTCATTCTGCTGCCCAGGCTGGAGTGCAGTGGCGCCATCTAGGTTCACTGCAAACTCTGCCTTTAGGATTCAAGAGATTCTCCTGCCTCAGCCTCCCGAGTAGCAGGGATTGCAGGCGCTCGCCACAGTGCCCAGCAAATTTTTTTTGTGTGTATATATATACTCTACTACATACATACATACATACATATATATGTATGTATGTATGTAGTAGAGACGGGATTTTGCCATGTTGGCCAGTCATCTCTGCGCTCTCCAGGGCCCACGAAGCTCCTGACCTCAGGTGATACACCCACCTCAGCCTCCCAAAGTGCTGGGATTACAGGTGTGAGTCACTGCAATCGACCTTTCTTGGCAATATTTTAGCAGACAGAACTCTATTCCTTTCACCAGTCACTGTTCAACACAAGTTAGTGGCAGTAGTCACTGTTCAATACAATACAAGTTAGTGGCAGTAAGAGAGACCACAATTGAAACGTAGATTAAAGAAAGTGCAGTACAGCAAGATGCTAATAACATTTTTAGGTCAAGAGCATAAAGTAGTACTCATCTAACCATTAGGTAACTATAGAGAATATATAAATAAGCTGTGTGTGCGAATGTGTACATGGATACGTACCCAAATACTACTGATGGCAGCGGCGGCCCATCTGGAGGGGCTGCTGCAAAGACGTCCACTGCAGCGGGGTAGGCGCGGCCAGGGCTGCATACTTCGCGGAGCCAGCAGGGGCCGGCAACAGTTGAGAGCCCTGCACTGTACGGAGTCAGTGGGGCAGGAGCGGGACACTCCAGGAGTCCCGCACTCCAGGGTGCAGCTGCAGCCACCCAGCCATGACCCAGGACCCAGGCATCGCTGCACTCTCGGGGTCCAGGAAGTCCCTTGTCTCTGCAGGCTTGAAAGTTCCTGCTCCCAGGGCCTGGCCTCTCCCCGCTCCTGGCACCCACTCCGGGTGGGAGCAAAGTTGTGGCCGAGCCTGGGAGCTCCTGCAACCAGGCCGGGTGTGTCCATGCTTGGGGTGGCACTGGCATGCCAGTGCCCTGAACCCTCGGCCTCCTCCAGACTTTGAACGTCAACGAGTACGGGAGGGGGGCTGCGTGGGGCCTGAGGGCAGCCCCGCATGGGTCCGCAGGTGCCTCAGCACGAACATCCTGGGTGCACTGGCTGACACGTCAGCCCAGGAGGCAGATAGGCTACTAGGCAGGAAGGGGAGGGTCCCTGGTGAAGCCCCACCTTCAAGCCAATGATGGCCTGAAGCCTGGAGGCCAGGATGTCAGTTCTGGGTGGAATCCATGGCCTGGAGTGAGAATTTATGGTGTTTTTTCAGTGCCCACCCATGGCTGCCCGTGGACCAATCAACACGCACTTCCTCCTTTCTGAACCCATAAAATACCCCAGACAAGCCAGACTCAGGCGTTGGGGCTCTCAGCTATGGGAAGGAGCTACCCACTTTAGTCTGAGAGGTGTTCTGTCGCTCAATGAAACTCCTCCCCACCTTGCCCACCCACCTCGTTCTTCCTGGACGTGGAACAAGAGCTCTGGCCACTGAGTAGCGGAACTGAAAGCTGTAACACAAACAGGGCTGAAATGCGCCGCCTGCTCCTCACCTTGCGGCCAACTAGAGGGCGAAAAGAACTGCGGCTCTTCGGGGACCCCAGACCTAGGGGTCTCTCCGAGCCACGGCAATGACACCCTCTTTGGGACTTTGAGGTTCCTGGCGTTTCCAAGCTTCCAGACACCGCTGCATTCCCCTTATCCAGATGCGTTGGCCCGCAGTGGAAGTCACTTGTGGTGACTGCAGCCACCTGATCCAGCGGAAGCTTTGCATGGAGCTGGCGCCTGTGCCGGCGCCCGGAACCGCCCACCCCACGACAGCAGCTGGCGTGCTTGGCTGTGTGCAGTGGCTGGACTCCATGCTCACTCGGCTCCGTGCCTGGCTCACCCTTGGCTGGCATAGGATCCGGGATGGTAGTGCTAGCCGAGCACAGCCTGCCAGGCCGTGTGGGTGGAATGAGCTGAGTGGGCAAAAACTCGGGAAAAGGCGCCACCACCACAGAAGTTTCAGCTGGAATAGTGACACCCTAAGGCTCCTAAAACTCTGTGTGTGTACATGTATATATACACACACACCATGTGTACAGGGATACATATACAAGCATACTCTGTGTGTGTGAATGTGTACATGGATACACGAGGAATGAACGTTTATAGATATTGCTAAAATATGTTTATTTAATGTATACCAAGGACTTACTCAAGTCTGTATTTATTACATTTCTGAATTGCTTGTACATTTCCTTGTTATATATTTTGCTAGATTCTTATAGATAATTTTATGTTTATTTACTGTTTCTATGTGCCAACTAGGTAGTGTTTTATACTATCGATGTATGTTCAATGTGTGTTTATAGTCTGGGAAATTTTTACTGTATTATATATCCCTAAACTACATCTCAGAAAACTCATCAAAGACAATGGTTTATTTCCATGTGAAAATAATATTACTTTTATAGGAAAATTTGAAAAGCTATTTTGAAAATTTAAGAAATTAAATATTAATATGTAAATCACTGGTAAAAATCCTATAAGAAAAATGAGAATTCATGTTTTTCCTAAAACTTGTTATGCTTTTTTGTATTATGTTATTGGTACTTTTTCAATTCCTTATAGGTTCATAAAGCAATTATAAAAATCCAAGATATGCTTTTCTCATTATTTTAAGCATATTTCAGCTATGAGTTAATATATAAAAGGAAAGAGGCTGAAACATCTTGAATTAAAAGTACAGTAAAAATCTATAGTAAATTGATATAAAGTGAATGATGATTAGCTCCTGTCACACATTCATTCTCTCATTCCCAAACAAAGGGGGGAAAGTTATTTTTCTTGCAGACAGAGTTCTTAGAAGATGACTACTGCTGGATCTTTTGGTATAAAAACTACATTGTGTAGTTAATTATCTACCACAGAAGATCCATTACGTTTATTTTGAGTTTTTTTGTGACACTATTATCTAACAAAAATATTACTTTTCATTAACCCCCCAAAATTTGACTCTGTATTATAGGCTATTGAATTTTGGAAACTTAAATTATAAGAAAAAAATGATAAAGTTTACATGTTCTATATCAATGGTGTTTGTATATATGCTGTGTTAACTAACATTGAAATACTTCCTCAAAAGACAAAATAGGTTCTGAAGTGTCGTGTAAGTAGAAATTCAAGTAAACGGAGTTACATTCATGAAAAGAGTTCCCTACTTTCGTATCAAATTTAGATAGTATAAATAAATTTGATTTGAGAAGATATTTTGGATGAAACAGAACTGAAATTTGAGAAATAAAAAAGATTAGTTATCTTTGATTTGCTGGATTTTATTCACTCACCATCTTTCCCCCCCTTGTTCTGTGTCTTAGCACGCTAAATCACTTGTAGGCAACATCGAAGGGCTCCTCGCTCTCTGGATTCCAGTTGCATTTGCTGTATTGGAGTGTGCAGAGTACAGAGGTTGAAACTTGGGTATTGAATCCCAGGGATCTCTACCAAACAGGCTGCTGGAGATTGGTCATGTCCCCATCCAGGGAATTAACAACCCTGTTCAGGCAACACTCTCCATTCAGGCACTCTCTAGGCTCTGGCAGCTGCATGATTTCTTTGCTCCTTCAGGACCCTGATGATGATCTTTTCTCAATCCTACTGCGTTCTCCCTGCCGGATTCACCAGATTTTGTCTCCACAGTTGAAAGCAGTCTGTTACTAAATTGTTGACAGCTTGAGTGTATCTGTCTTTTCAGTGAGAAACCTGACAGAAATAGCACAATTATTCAAGTGAGCCTATTCTTTTTCTTTTGACAAATGTGACTGTATCTACTTGCAAATATAAATATAAAATACTTCATTATAATTAACAACCCCCCCCAACATTTGTATGAGTTATATGTACTAATGTGTGGGTGTCTAAATACAAGAGACTCTTAATTAGACAATGAAAACCAAGCGTAAGAAATTCGTAGTAGGAAAAAAATTCCAAGATAATTTGAGCATATATATTAACACTGAAAAAATACAAACTGCAAAAAACACAAGTTAAAATTTGGTATTAAAAACATCAAAATGTGGATATATCAAATGAAAAAAGAGATTAAAAATAGTATGTTCCTTTATCAAGTAATTTATTTTTAAGTTTAAAGATATTTTCCACAATAGGTTTTTTTGTTCATTTTTCTAACTTTTGACTTTTACTTAGATTCAGAGGATACACATGCAAGATTTTTACATGGTATATTACATGATGCTGAGGTCTAGGGTATGAGTGATCCCATTACCCAGTGAGCATAGTACCTGATAGGTAGTTTTTCAATTTTGCCCTGTCCCTGACTCCTCCCTTTAGGAGTCCCCAGTGTCTATTGTTCCCAACATTATGTCCATGTGCACCCAATGTTTAGCTCTCAATTGTAGTAGAAAAAAATGAGATATTTGGTTTTCTGTTTCTGCATTAATTTGCTTAGAGTAATAGCCTCCAACTGCATCCATGTTGCTGCAAAGACACGATTTCATTCTTTGTTTTGGCTGTGTAATATTCTATGGTGTACATGTACCACATTTTCTTTATCCAATCCACCATTCACAGACTGGTTAATTTTGTGTCTTTCCGATAATGAATAGTGCTGCAATGAACTTGCAAGTGCATGTCTTTTTAGTAGCACACTTTATTTTCCTTTGGGTATATACCCAATAGTGAGATTTCTGAGTCAAATGGTAATTCTGTTTCACCTTCTTTCAGAAATTTCTGAGCTGCTTTCCACAGTGTCTGAACTAATTTACATTCTAACCAACAGTGTATAATGTTTCCTTTACTCCACAGCCTCATCAGTATCTGTTATTTTGGCATTTTGATAGTAGCCATTCTGACTAGTGTGAGATGCTGTCTCATAGTGGTTTTGATTTTCATTTCTCTGATGATTAGTGATGGTGAGCATTTCTTCATGTTTTTTGGCCACTTGTATGTCTTTCTTTGAGAAGTGTCTATTCATGTATTTTGCCCAGTTTTTAATGAGGTTATTTCTTCCTTGTTGACTTAAGTACTTATAGCTTCTTAATTTTCAAACTTTGTCATATGCATAGTTGCAAATATTTTCTCCCATGCTTTAGGATTTTTGTTTACTCTTTAGTCTAATTAGGTCCCACTTGTCAATTTTTAACAGAGGCATGTTTAGTATAAAGTAAATTTTATATTTCTGTGCTTTAATGATGTTAGAAGTGAGTTAGGAAAGCTTGAAATTATATAATCAGTCATGAAAGTGTTAAAAATGATTGCATAACTGATCTAAAAGTAAAATTAAAATGATTATAGCTTGTAAAATATAATGTTATTTCAAACAAAGCAGAGATGACCAATATGATTTCTTGGATGTATTTCATTCTATTCATCAAGAATGTACCTTGTTAATTATAAATTATTAAATAAATGTAGAAAAAGATAATATGAATGTATTGAGATATGCCTCATGGCACTTTATCTATATGTCTCTCTTTTACGATGAAACATTCTCTTAATAGGCCTCTGTATTTGTCTGTTTTGACACTGCTGTTAAGAATTGCATAAGACTGGGTAATTTATATTTTAAAGAAAAAAGAGGTTTAATTGACTCACAGTTCTGCATGGCTGTGGAGTCCTTGGGAAACTTACAATCATGGTGGGCAGGGAAGAGGCATGTCTTACATGGTGGCAGGCTAGAGAGAGCGAGCAAGAGCAGGGAAAACTGCCTTGTAAAACCATCACATCTTGTGAGAACTCACTCACTATCATGAGAACATCATGGAGGAAATGTCTCCATGATACAATCACTGCACATTTGGTCCCTCCCCGACACATGGAGATTACGGGGATTACAAGTTGAGAAGAGATTTGAATGAGGACATAGAGACAAGACATATCAGCCTCTTTCAAGAAGAGACATTTAAAAAACATTATAAATGTTATAAAGAGCTATAAAACTTTCTAAAATAGGTTTTCTAAATTCAAGAAATTGAAAGAATCCTCCTTTCCCCCATATTTTTTGATGTTGCTGGTTAATTTCTTTTTAAAAAAATTTAATTTGAATTTATATTATTTATAATTAATATTTTATAATTTATAATTATAAATTTAAGTATGCAATAAAATGTATAGATCTTAAGGTACATTTTGATGTCTTCTGAGAAGTAAATGTGCCCACATAACCCACACTGAAGTCAGTATTAGACCATCTCCCTCACCTCAGAAACTTCCCTATGCCCCTTTGGAAGTCAGGTACCACAAATGAGAGGAATCCACAGTAGTGATTTCAAAACTATATATTAGTTTTGTTTCATTATGAACATTAAATAAATAGAATCATAAAGATGTATTATCCTGTATCAAACATTTTTGGCTACAAATAACATCTAAGAAATCCATTCATTCTACCGAATTATCAGTGCTTTTTAATTGCTAGATAGTACTTTATTGTATGGATATACCACAATATGTATTTATACTCTCAGGTGAATGAACATTTGGGAGGCTTCTAGTTTTTGACTATTATGAAAAAGATTCCTTACCATGACTTAAAAATGCTTAACATTCTTATACAAGATGTTTGGTGAATACACATTTTCATCTGTTTTGGGTAAACCTAAGAGTGGAAAGTCTCTATTAAAGGGTAGATTGACATGAAAAGAGCCTGTCAAACTGTTTCCCAAAGTTGGGGGTTACAGTTTTCATTCCCACCAGTAAGGTATGAAAATTTTAGTTTTTCTACATCTTTGGAAATATTAGGTGCTAAGCATCACTTTACACATATTTGTGATAATAATGCAGAAGTCTGAAATGTAAAATATGTAAATGTTGAAACATTGAAAATGTAAATTATCTATGAGAAAAATGGATAGAGGACATCAAATGAAAAAGAACACAAAGTACAATTACCCAATAAACATATGGAAATAAGTTAACACCACATAGCATATATCAAACAGCTGCTAATTAAAATATGATGACAGTTTAAAATTTACCACATTATACTTGATTAAAAATAAAACTGCAACATTTTTTTCAGAGTACAGTATAAGGGAGATTTATATGGTTTTTATTTGAAATACAGATTTATATATATTTTTCAAATAACTGGCAATGTTTATTAAAGCAATTAAAATGTCCTCCCTATTTGTTATCTTGAATTTTAACTTTTACACAAGGATAATAAGGAGATAATACAGGATAAAAATGGAAGTTTTTAGCAAAAATGTTGAAAGATGTATAACATCAACATATTTAATACCATTTAAATGTCTAATTGAAATTATTAAATTGAAACACATAGAATCTTCTTAAATATTTTTACCATTAAAAATGTTTGGAATAATCCATTTATGTTTAAGCTTAAAAATATTACATCTAATTTGATTTGTATTCATAATGATATATAATCATATGTAAAATATATACAGAAGTATATTCCTGAAAGAAACACTTGAAAATTACTGGCATAATAGATGAGCGATGCCATTATTTCTGACTTGTGTTTTCTTTCTTCTTTTCATTTTTTGACAATAAATATGTAATATTTTAATTGTTTACAGGGGACTTTTTTTCTATTTGTTATCATGTATTTTCTTGCATACGACCCGTATTATCTATTTGAATTATTTATAATTCATAAAGTTATATGTATTCTTTTACCTTACTATTTCATTTCCTCCTTTTACTTTTATTTATTTGCTTGGAGGTCTGAAAAATACTTCAAATATTGATTTTGTATCCCTAGCGCTATTCTTACCACAGTCCTCCATAAAATTACCCACCCTTCCCACAGTCACACATAAGAAAAATTTAATGTAAGATATATCCACTCAATGTCTCTCTTACATTTATAACCATGACCTCTAATTTCTATCAGTCTTCAGGAAGTGGGCCTAAAAAATTACTGTAGCTGCAGTACATGGCCTGAAATTACCCAGAAATAGCATTTGTGATAGCTAGAATACAAGCTGAAAACCGATTGCTCCACATGCTGAATTGGTCTGTAAGTTAATTTTGTTTGCCCTGCCCAATGCTTCAAATTTCATTTATTTCCGTGATTGAAACATTTTACATAATAACCGAGATTTTCAGCTTTACTCAAAATGTCAGAAAGATTCAACCACATTGAGTCTGTGGTTCTGCAAATCCTGAAAAAAAAAAAAATGTCAAATACCCTGTTTGTAGGCAGTCTACTTTGATCTCCAGCATCTTTTATGTTCGTTTATTTCCAACTGAATTTTATTTTAAAACATATAATGAAACTTTGTCTACGCAACATATGGCACTCAAGAGAAATTGACCCTTTATTCGTGTTCACAAATGGGTCCTAATTAGGTTTGATCAGTCATGACAATCAGATCTATTTGTAGGTGATTGACTCAGAAAATTCAGCTTTACCCATCAACAGATACTATTTGGCTGGTGCTATGGTCCTTATGTTTAAGTACCCCAAAATTCAAATCTTAAAATCCTAACCCCCAAGGTGATGGTATTAAGAAGTGTGGACTTAAGGAAATAATTAGGACATAAAGGCAGAGGCTTTATGAACAGGATTAGTGCCCTTATAAAAGAATCTCCAGAAAGCTTCCTTGCTTTTCTGGCTGTGAGAATAAAGCACGAAAACACTCTTCATAAAGAAGCAAGCTCTTTCTCAATACAAAATCTGCCAGTGCATTGATCGATCTTAGACTTTCTACCTTCTAGAACTGTAAGAAATAAATTTCTGTTGTTTAATAAGTCACCCAGCCTATATTATCTTATTATAGATGCCCGAAGGGACTGAGACACCTGGAGATGATTTTAGCCAGAAAGTGAGCACATGGACTGAAGTGAGCCAAGTCAAAGAAGGAAAGACTTTTTATTCAAGCCTTGTAGGAAAAACTAACTCTCTCTCTCTCTTTTTTTCTTTATGTCCATGAAAAAAATTGAAGAGAGCCTTGACAACAATAACACTGATACTGACTCTTTATCGGGACTTCCAGTCATGCAAAACACATTACTTAGGTCATTTGAGTCAGATTTTGATTACCTGAAATAGGAAGCATCTATTTGAAACTCTCATTTAGTTGGCACACATGTGCTCCCACTTAAAAGGTACCCATTTGCAATTCAATATCCTGGACTTAGCCTTCTTTACTAAACTGTATTTCCTATGTGACTCTTGAAAGCATTTGGGTTAATAAACACTGATTTAGCAAACTTGAAACATTATATTTTAAAATAATCCTCAAAGGATATTGTGTGTATATGTGTATGAAAGGGGAACTCATGATGTTGATTACATATCATTTAATTTATATGCCTGAGAAGCAGACATTTGATGTTTTTTATTAAATACAGATTAGAAATTTTAGTAGTCAGAAATAAAGACATACTTTTTTAAGAATTGTGCAGCTTAATGCATACATATGACTGAAAATAGAGTTTGCGCATACCAACACACTTGTTAGCACTATCGGTTTCCTCAAATACAAATTCGAAAGCTGCATGTATGTCTTCTTTTAAAAAGTGTCAGTTCATGTCCTTTGCCTGCTTATTAATGTCATTGTATGTTTTGCTTGTTGAACTGTTTAAGTTTCTTATAGACTCTTATAGACCCATCTCTAAAGGTTACCACTGCTAACCAGTTTCTCATCGACACACATAAAAGCCTATATAGCAAGCTAGATTGAAAGGTCAATATTGTATATATTTAATTCTACTGTATATTTAGTTCTACTTGAAGGACTGTAAATAATACCTAATTCTACTGTTTTAAAGCATTTCATGGAATTCAGTATTTCAAATAGTCCTCAGTCATATGTAAGTATGGCTAAATAAGTGAATTAGTTCTTAAATGTACAGCCTGTTAATAAATAATGTAACAGCCTATTTTAATTCATAATATTAGTATAGCTTTTTATTCCCTGAAAAGTAGTGTCTGTTTACAGTTAATGGATCTCCTCATCTGTAAAAATATTAACTTGATCACTAAAAACATCTCTTAGTAAATATTTATGAAATGTAAAATTAATAAAAAAGTCATAACACTGAGTTCTTAGGCTATGTAATTTTTTCATTAAAATAATTACTCCACTAGTTTTCAGATAGTAATGTGTAGATTGACAGGTATAGTTTGGGAATAAAGACAAAAATTTACAGCCCAAACTATTCACTATATTGATGTTAGACACAAAGAAATTTGAAACTTTCTAGATTTAAAATCTTTACAATTTCAAAATAAATATATTGTATATTCATATTCACATGCACATCATGTGTTAAGTATCAAATAAATAAAAAATATTTCTGAACATTTAAATATCTTTGAAAAAGATTAGTGATGCCACTGTTTTTATTTTGGATTTATATAATTTTCGGCTTATTAGCACCAGCTCAATGCTTAAAACAGACCAATTCTATCTGCCTAGACCAAAGTACATTCTATGATACTATATCTCATATACTTAAAGGATCTTTATTTTAAAAAGTAAACAGAGAACAGTAGCCAATAACAACAGCAAAGGAGTAACAACAAACAGAGCTGTAGCTGCAGCAATACCAGTTATAAAACAAGATAAAACAAATATAACCTAGAAAACAGAGGTAGTATGTGAGGCATATGTAACTAAATACTTTTTTCATGAGCTTAGTGATAGATAAATTGATTAACAAAAAATATTTCCTTTAACAATCTTGCCAATGTGGCTTTTCATCACCTTTGCATTAAAAAAAAAAAAAAAAAAAAAAAAAAAAAGCTAACTTTTCCTAAATCTTCATACGTGAATGAAAAAACTCCGGCTTTCATTGGCGTTACAGTGTTTCTGAAAGCCATATTTGGCACAGTTTTCTGCTTTAGGCAGAGCATATCCTAGTGACTTGAGTTGGAGTACAACATATTAGTTTAACGTAAACCAATATCTTACTAAAAAGATGTACACTTTTAATGTTCTCACAGGTATTTTATAACAAGCATGACTTACAATATGAAAGAGAGCTCAGTTATTAAACATAAACTTAAGAGACCACAAAAATATTCTTATTTTCAATTTGCCAAAAAGGAAGAAAGAAAAGAAAAGCGAAAGAAGGAAAGGAAGGGAGGGAAGGAAGGAAGAAAGGAAGGAAAGGACAAATAGAGAAACTGATGAAGAAAAGAGGGAAGGAAAGAAGAAGGAAGGAAGGGAATAACATTATTTCAGATAAAGGGTGGCACAACTTGTGTTTCAACTCTGGCAGCTGACAGGAATAAAAATAGAAAATATATTATTTAGTAATTGAGTAACAAAGTGAAAAAATGAAATCTCATATTTATTGAGCACCTGATGTGTGCCATGTAGTTTCATCAATGTTCTCATTTTATTCTCCAACAATCACCGTAAGTAAAAATTGCCCCCTGTTCGTTTTAAGCTTATTTCTATGAGCTTCAGAATGATAGGGGAAGTTCCTTAGGGTTAATCAGTTAGCAGATTTGATTCTCATCAACAATGAAAATTTTGAAAGAAATGAAGATTAAGGATAGGGAGATAAACTACACCATTGGAAAAAAATACATTTTATTGAAGTACAACATTGTTCCGTCTAGCTGAAGTCATCACAAAAGTGGCAGCAGGTTAGTCTCCACAGGGGAATGCCCCAAATATCCCCAAGATGGGGTCAGTTGGAATTTCCAGGAAAGGAGCACTAGTTGCCAGAATGCTCAGTCCGAAGCATTGTTAGTCGGCAATTTATGTATGGAGGGGCCTGCAGAGTGTCCTCACAATGGACAGTGAGAGAAAGAACTGTTCTATCTAGTTATGTTCGCAATGACAGGTCAAGTTATGGAGTTCATATGAGGGTTGAAGGAATTTGGCTCTAGATAAGGCAGGGAAGGGAGGGAGGGAAGGAAAAACAGTGTAAACACCTTTATCAGGACTGGGAACTTTCAAGGCCCCAGCTAAAGTTCAAGCTTGCAGGAGAACACATGCAGCTGGGCAAGTCACAGACTGGTCAAGAACAGAGAAAAAAGTAGGATAACCTGAGGGACCCAAAAAGCATCTATGAAGAAAGAGGTGTGACTCAACTATGAAGCTCAATGAAAGATGATAAAGTGATATCACTAATAAAACCAGTAACTTATTCATAAATCACGTAAACATGTGTGGATTTATGTTGCAAATTTGAATAGTGCTATATCGGCCTATTCTAGTGAATGGAGTAATTATCTTTGTCTTATCTTTGGAACAAATGATCGTTATTTATTACTGTACATCCTTCTGATTTTTCATCAGTATATCTTGACTACTATTAACATTTGAATTTCCATAAAGAAACTACTGCTCAATATGGGACTTAGTTGGGATTGCAGCCAAATTGCAGATTCCCTAAAGCTTGGTTCCCTGTTAAGATTTGGTTGGGATTTCAGTGAATCTGTAAATCCATTTGTGTTTAATTGTCTTTTTTACAATATTGAGTCTTCCAATCTGTGAAACTGGGATTTCCATTTATTTAGGCCTTCTTTAATTTTGCATATGTTATACTTCTCAGTGTAGAAGTCTTGCAAATCCTTCAGCACATTTATATCTATGTTATATATATTATTTATTAAATGATATTCAAATAACATCAAGTTTGTTTTCTATTTGAATTGACTGCATATTCATCAGCAGTATGTATGTACACTTTTAGTTTTTACTATATTTTTACTAAACAAAGTCTATATTTACTGTTTTTTTCTCACTGCAGTTTTGCTGAATTGTATTTTATAAAACGTATCCATTTTATTAAAATATTTCATTTGACAACATAAAATCATTTATAAATTCTTGATATATTTTTAGTACATATAGAATCTCTGTTGTCAGTTTGTTATTTTGCATTTTATGACTTCTCTCCCTCCCTCTTTGTGTTGTCTTCTATTCACATTAATTACTTATTATTTTCAAAAATATAATTTTAGCTTTGATAGAATTCTAGTTTTAAAAGGCTTTTCTATTTTACTACATTTATTTCATTTGTATTATTTTCTTTATATTTTTGTGGCTTAATTCTCTCTTAAAGTTTTTAATTACTTATATATGTACTTGGGAAATATTTTTTCCAAAAATGTTACACAAGCTTTTATTCATATAATGAGAGGGGTATAGGAGACACGTACATAAAAACACCCTTAGCATACAAAGCGATATAATTATTTCCAAAATTATTATTTTGGGTTCAATTTTGTACCCAAAATATATTAACATTTCCTTGATAACTGAGTTTATATCTATGTATCTATCTGTAAATTTTCATCCTTTTGTTCTCTTATAGGTTTGTTCACATTTTTATTATTTCGATAAGCCCTTACAATTTTAATAGCATAGCTCATTAGTATTAATAAATATTAATTCAGCAGGAAATAAACTAAAATACACAAAAATTAATAATTCTAACAAACATGAATCTGATAAGGGTGCAGTAATAAAAAATGCTTTTAAATGTAAAAGAAAGATAAAGTGCTCAGAGCTGAACTTAACAAAAAATTTGCAAAATCTATACATAAAAAATTTAAAAACTTTAAAATAATCCTGAAAACACATAAGTAAATTTGCACTAATGGAAATAAACTAATTTTTCATGTTCATACAGATATTAGTTCCTTCAATTTAATTTATGTATTTAAAATAATCCTAATAAACACACCACAAACCTTTTTGGTGGAGGTAAAGAAGTTGACACTAAAGCTTTTATAAAACATCATAAGAGAGTAACTGAATAAAAACACTGAAAAATAAAAACAATAAAGGGCCTATTTCTACAAGATATTAAAAACTGCTATTAGCATATATTAAAGTAGGTATGTTATAAAATATACATACATTAAAAATATACTATATAAAATATACCATAAAGTCTTTTTAATCAAAATAGTGTGGTATTGCACATGAATAGACAAACAAATGAAGTTTCAACTATACAAAATATATATGGAAACATTTTTCATTATGCACCAATGAACCAAAGATAAATATTTAAATTAATGAAAATTTAAATTAATGAAAAATTATGTGAAAGAACAAAAGTAGATCCATACTATGTATTATATACAACTAAGTAAGAGATACAAATGTAAAATCTAAAAACATATAAGTAATAGAGTAAATTTCCATAAACCTAAATAAATATAATAAAATCTAAATTCAATTAAGTAAAAGATCAATACATTTGACCACATAAATTATTTCTCAAATCTGTGCATTTCAACAAATGCCACAAAGCATTATAAAAGGGTAAAACAAGTGACACTTTGAATAAAAGTATTGCAAAGTATATCAGAGGTAAAGGCTAATAACCCTAATAGATAGAGAACTAAAATATTAAGAGTGGGAGAAATAGCAAACACACCATAATCGAGCAAAAAACGTAAAAACACCATTTTCCAAAGATAATATTAAAATGACCATGAAAAATTTTAAAGGCCAATTATAAGCAAAAGAAGATACATGAAAATTAAAATGACACTGAAACATACCTAATTGTTAAAGAGTAAATGTTTTGATCAGGAATGAGGCAGGCTATCCACTTCCACCAATTTAATTCAAAATAGTATTGGAATTCTAGCTACTGAATTTAAAAAAACTTTATAAAAGGCGTAAGGATCAGGATATAAAAGGTAAAACTGTCTCTAATTGCAGATAGCATTATTATCGAAGTAGAATATCTCTAAAATCTATTAAAAAAATCTCTAGTATAAGAAAGCAGTTCAGCAAAGTCAGAGGATAAAAGATCTAACATAAAAATTAATCACCTTTTAATATAGTAACAATGAACATGAAGAAAACAAAATTGAAAACACACTATCCTTTATCATCAATTCAAAGAAAATGAAGTACTTACATATTAACATAGCTAAAACATGTATGTTGGAACTACACCACACTGATCAAAGTAATCAAAGCAGATTAATACTGTGTTCATAGATTGAAAGACTCGATATAGTAACAATGTCAATCCCCTCCCTGCAAAATTAATTTATAGGCTTAAAGCAATTTCTATCAGAAGCTTAGCACAGTTTCCAGTAGGCATAAACTAGCTTATTCTAATAGTGATACAGAAAGTCACAGGTCACAGTTTAGCTAAAGCAGTCTTGAGAAAGAACAAAAAGTGGTACAAATCCTTCCATCTGACATTATGGCTTACCATATAACTAGATTATTCAAGACAGTGTACTGGCAGTGTAATAAACACATACATCAAGAGAACACAAGAGAAAACCCTAAAATCAACTGACACAAATACATTCAATTAATTTTTGACAAAGTTTTAAAGGTAATTCCATAGAGGAAGGATCACCTTTTCAGCAAATGACACATTTTGACATCAATAGGCAAACAAGCAAACAAATGAACAAAAACTGCTAGAACATCTTTGGGAAAAAAAACACAAGGTAAAGTCTTTGGGATCTATGACTATGCAAATAATTTGTAGAAATAGCACTAAAATGTTCAATCTATAAAACAAAACAAAAGATACATTCTACATCATCCAAATGAAAACCTCTTGCATTGGGCAAGTTCACATGAAGAGCATGAAAAGACCAGCTGCAGATGGGCAGAAAACATTTACAAACCACTTACATGTCAAAAGACTGGTACCTAGTAGATATAGATACAGACATAGATAACACTTTTAAACCTCAAGAGTAGAAAAAAGACAGTTTAATCAGAAAGTAGGCAAAAATATGTACAGACATTTCACTGAAGAGGATATGTAGTTGACAAATATAAATAAATGAAATTTTAAAAAAAATATCCATCGGGGAAATTCAAATGAAAACCACAATGATATATTCCCACATCCTTTACAAATAAATAAATAAATAAATAGTTCCAACACCAAATGCAGGTCATGATGCTGAAAAATAAGATCAATCATACATTACTGGTAGAAATGTAAAAAATTAGTAAAAAAAAGTACAGATATTCTCTAAAACAATTTGGAAATTTGATATAAAATGAAACATTTAATTTCTCAGAAATTCCACTCTTGTACATTTAACTCCAATTTTAAATAGATTATGTTAAGACAAAATCCTCTCTATGAATGTTTATGTAAGCTTTAGTCATAATAGCTAAAAACTGAAAACAAACCTGATGTTCTTCAATAGGGAAATGGTTAAACAAAGAGTGATGACTCCATGCCATGGAATGTAATTCAACAATATAAAGGAACAAATGGTTCTTGCACACAACTTGGTTCAGCAAAGATGCCCAATCCATACTGTATGATTCCATTTATATAACATTTTAGAAAGGAGAACATTTTAGAAATGGAGCGGAGGTAATTTAGTAGTGGTTAGTGAGGGGACGGAGTGAGCCTGGGAGGTTGATCTTGCTATAAAAGGGCATTGCCAGTAGTCTTTTTGTGATAAAATTGTTAGGTACAGACACTGTGGTGGTGGATCCATGAACTTATGATTGGATACAATTATGTAGAACTAAACACACACACACACACACACACACACACTCTCTCTCTCTCTCTCTCTCTCTCTCTCTCTCTCCAAATGAATACAAATATAACTCAGGAAATAATGTGAGTGAGATTGGTGAATTGTATCAATGTCAATATTCTGACGGAAATATTTCAGTATAGTTTGTCAAGGTACATCCCCCTCTTAGGAAAACTGAGAAAGAGTACATGACATGTCTCTGTGGTATTTCTTACCACTGTGAGTAAATCTATAATTATCTCAATAAAAATTTCAATACAATAGAATTACCCTGAGACACTTCCTCAACTATCAAACTGGGAAATTACAAAGCTTGACAGTACATTTTGTTGGGGAGTGTGCAGGGAAAGAATCACTCGATATATTCCCTGTGGCAAATGAAATGAGTACAACATGTACAAGGAAGAATTTGGAAATGTATAATAAAATGATAGGAGTGTTTACTTTCTGATCCAGTAACTACAATTCTCAATATTTCCTTGACTTTAACCGTCCAATACCAAATACATAGCCAGGTTTCTTATATTGTTTGCAAATGCAATATGTCGGAAATAACTCAAATTTTTAAATATGGGGAAAACATTAAGCTGTAATTCTACTAACTTTACAATGGAGAAGATAAATATACTACAGACTTTTATCATGCAACTGTTGAAAAAAACATACAATATATCTGTATGAATTGAAACCAAAGGGAATTATTCCCAAAATGTAATTTTAAGGAAGGATAACAAAATTTGTAAGATTGCTAAACTACCATATCACTACTTATTGTACAAGAAATAAATACAAAAGCGGTACCCACTTAATTTTGTTAAAAAAAATACAAAGAAAAAGAAAATATGAGCAAGAAACTACTGTTAGTGATTACCTAACAGGGATGGTTGGGAATGTAATAAAAGAATGAATAGTAGGAATGAGGTAGAATTAATATGGGAAAGTGATACATTTCAAATATACATTTTTTGCATTTTTCACTTTTGGAGACATGCCAATATTTATTAAGTCAGAAAAGGTTTCTTTAAAAAGACTGAAGAATGAGAAAATCTACACTGGAAGATGAACAAGACCAAAGGAATTCAACAGTATTTTAAATATGAGGTAGGTTCTTTAATCACTGCCATTTTAAAGATGAGGAGGAATCTGAACCACTGCTGTGATTTTCTGAATCTAAGGCGTATGTTTGGAAATACAAAATAATCAGTATTTAAAATAATTATTTTAATGACAATTCCAAGCATATTATTTGACATGTCATTGGATAATCCAGGATAGTATAGTATATTCAGTGTCAAGAATTTCACCCTTCTCAGTTACTATGTGGAATAGTGAACCCAGAATTCACCAAATTGCTGAAAAATAATATGAAATGTCATTTATTTCAATAACTAATAAGACACAATTACAATGCATTTCAATTCAAATATATATGCCAAGAGTGTATGTTAAGTTGCTATTTCTACTAGGGACTAACTCAAGAAATTAGAAAATGCATGTGGTCCATTAAAGATACTAATTTTTTATAAAGAGGAATAAAGTATATTTTAAGTATGTCTAAATAGCATAAAAATACTTGTATTCATTATTTCAACTTTTATCCACTAGGATTCTGTGATTAAGAGCAACAAAATTTAAATTTTGGCAGAATTAAAAAGTAATATTTTGGAGAAATATGGGGCAATGCAGGTAAAGAAGATACTGAAATACAAGTTTAAGAAAGGATAGAAACCTGGCATTACAGAGATGTAGATTCATGTTCTAATAGATGATGTATGTGGAACAGCACCGTCTGGATAAATCAGTTCCAATTAAAGTTGATCTTGTGATTCTTAACTCATAAGTGCGAATTTTAGGCTAAAGAGTTCATGTGACATAACTCAGACGCAGAGACCACACTTGCCTAGAAAGGGCACATTGATAGGGAGTCCCAAGTAAACAACAAAGGAAAAGAAAGGACATTCTCCAAAGTGAAATAGGAAGGTTGAATAGACACTGAACAGGTAAAAGCAAGGACACCCAATACAAATAAAAGAAAAACACGAGAAAGAATTAGGTTCAATTGTTCAAATATTTATTTATTTTGCGTGAAGCCATCCATGAGGTAATGCATTTTAATTTTTGAAAAATTATAATGCCCAAGAGAAAGTTGTTGCACTAGTTTCGATGTTGTTGTCATTTTGAAATCTGAGAACCGGTTTCAGAATGCACCCTGAAATCAAATATATTGGCTTATTATAAACTAATATTTCAAGAAAATAAATTATTTTATTTCTGTGTATTCATATAGAAAAATATTGACAAATTATGGAAACAAAATTAACCAAATATTAAAAGAGTGCATTTAATTTCCTCTAGGTAATTATTCTAAAGCCATGCTGGCTGATAGAGACACTCTTGTATTACTGGAAATCAGATAAACAGACACATACACACATATATGTACAAACCATAATATTAATATGCCTGATTTTGTACATTTGTCTATTTTCTTGGACTTTATTTGTGGATATTAGTTATTAAAAGCTGAGTAAAATATAGCCTAATGTAATGCAATTAAGAATGTTTAGCATATATTTAATGAGATGAAATCCATAAATTACCTGGATTCATTAGAACGGGTTCTGTATAAATACATTATTAATGCCTTAAAAATATATGCAGTGTATAGATTTTAAAAGCTTATAGGGGCATTAAAATCAAAGTAATATGTTTGTGATTTTTTTTCTTAATATGGATCAGTAACCTGTTTTCAAAAATTGGTTTAGAATCCCAGAAACTGCGTAAGATTGATGCTTGGATTTCTATACACTCCTGAAATATGATTTGATAGCTTTCAATATTTTATGCCATTTTGACCTGAACACCATGTCCTTTGAAATATGCATTTATGATATAGGTCCTTTGAAGCTAATAGAATTCAGAGAATTATTCCTGCCCTGATGTAGAAACATGTTGTACAACACCATTTCAAAGACATCATTTACAGGGAGACAAACTGTGTGACGGTTAGTATGTGACCTCCAGAAATGCCAGAAGCGCTTTATGGATAAGTTTGTCATCTTATTCTCCAGGTCATTTTGACACGTGTATCATTTCATCTTGGTCTGACCAACAGGTCTCCATGCCAACCCGACTTGGAATAGAAAGTGTGTTGTCTCTGAATCTATCTTTTCTATACCATTGTCCATGATTTTAGGTCCTGTCTTCTTTGATGCTTTATTCGAGATACTAGACAGAAATACGAACAGATGAAGAGAAAACATAAAACAAGACAAATGTTTGTAATCATGTTTTGTATGACTTCCATCATTTAGGTTTTTTTCCTTATTTTTTAACTTCAATTTATCCTCTGATAGAAAGTAAACAAAGTGGCCAGGCGTCATGGCTCACACCTGTAATCCCAGCACTTTGGGAGGCCAAGGTGGGTGGATCACGAGGTCAGGAGATCGAGACCATCCTGACTAACATGGTGAAACCCTGTCTCTACTAAAAACACAAAAAAATTGGCCAGGCGTGGTGGCAGGTGCCTGTAGTCCCAGCTACTCAGGAGGCTGAGGCAGGAGAAGTGCTTGAACCCAGGAGGTGGAGGTTGCAGTGAGCCAAGATCATGCCACTGTACTCCAACCTGGGTGACAAAGCAAGACTCTGTATCCAAAAAAAAAAAAAAAAAAAAAAAAAAAAGATTAAACAAAGTGAGAAACTGAATGAGAAAAAATAAAATATAATGAAGGTAACAATGAGTGCAGAAAATATAAACTGTAAATATGGTTTGAGAGACAAGGCATAAGAGGAATTAGGCATCTTGCTTTAGAAACGAATAATATTTAAAAAAATAAAAATATGCTTAGGCAGGCATAAATGATTGGTTTCCAGTTGAAATCCTCAGATAATATTTATTCTTTTTATGGTACTCTTTAAACTGCTTTTTTTTGTTTTGTTTTGTTTTTTTAGAATATGGACTTCTGTGTGTATTTTAGGATTTTTGTTTGTTTGTTTTTGTTTTTTGTTTTTTTGTTTTTGCGGGAGGAGGTCATAGATGTAGTTCACGGGTGTACAAACTATGACCCATGAGCCAAACTTGACCCATTACGTATTTATGTAAATAAAGTTTTGTTTCAACAAAGACAAGGCTATTTATCTGTATACTGTCAACACCTATTTCCATGCTAAAATGACAGAGAACTAGTTGTCTCAGAGGCCAGATGGTCCAGGAAGACTGAAATATTTACTTTCTCATCCTTTACAGAGTATGTTTGCCAATTATTCGTCTGGCTGATAATTCATTCCTGAAATGCCTGTATGTCAGTTACTTTTGAACTACTTTACATTACAAAATAGTGGAGATGTGAGTTGTTTGTGTCGATAAGATTACTTAAGATTACTTAAGATAACAATGGTTGAAGTTATGTGCTATCATCTGAAAATTGTAAAAAATATTTTCAGAGAAGATTTGAAAATCTTATAAATTATAGTTGATGATGCTTAGACAGTGAGAGAGATTATTTTAACCCCAAAAGCAATATCCACTTTTGGAATAACTGTTATTTATTTTTACAGATTGGTTACAGATGCAAGATGCTTTATCTTGTAATGATATCTATCAATGCCTAAGAACAAGAACAAGAAAGTAGCATCAAAAGTACTTTTGAATAAATCATGTGTTACATCACCAAAGTCTGCATAAATACAAAATTATTTAAACATCACAGCACTGAAGTTTATTAACAGTAAATCTCAATAAAATTACTTAAAGGCCAGTTTTTCATCAAACATTTCTTTTACATTCTAAAGGAGAACATAATTAATATAACATTTTACTTTTAATCTATAATTTAATATAATATTCAAATGACTTTTAAGGGATAATTGAACCAGAATCTATTCAATAAAGGTTGAAACATTCAAATGCTCTATTCAATATTTTAGATGGAGACATGCCAAACATTTCAACTCAAATCATCTGTTTTTCTTTTCTTCTCTAAGGTATGTCAGCTCAAATTCCCTAAAACAGTTTCATATATAACATATTTCTTTTTTGAAAGAAACTGTGGAAGATATGTCTTTAGTTCAACAATATCTGTATTTTGGTAAACTTTTTTCAATCATACTGTTTCAACTAAAATAAATGTAGAATTTTAGTGAGTCCAGTGATATTTTTTCTATCATAAACTACTAAAATTTAACACATATTTTAGCATCTTCAACTTTAATTGAAAAAAAGTTTAATTTTAACTAAAGAATCATGATGGTTGTCAATTTGCTCCAACTTCATAGTTAAAAGTGAGATAAAATCTAGTTTAAATCTAAAATAAATATATTTGTTCAGATATATTGATGCAGTTTTGGATTCTAGGTCTGACCTAGCTACAGGGACTGCAAAAATGACATCAGGACAAGTTTCCCTCTCCCACTCCCCTGTCTTTTATTTTTGCTCTGTCTTTATTCACAGATGGAATCTCTTCTTTTAGACAATAGCATTTGCATGTAGAGCAAAAGAGACTGACGCTGGTAGTGTTGTAGGCCCATATATGAAGAGTAGCCAGGAAGCAGAAGACATAGGTCTAAGTTACCACGACTAACCCTGAGCTGAAACATATCTACTGAAAGGAAATAACAGGATTTTATTATGAGAAGAATAATGGATGTTGGGGAGTCAAAGATTAAATGAATCTTCATTCAATAACGGTTCAACTTGTTACATTAAAATTAAAGAGAAAAATATAAAACAGCAATTTTTCCCTTAGACATACGTATCATATGTGTTTTTTTCTTTAAAATTTTCTAGTTATAATACTGTAACTAAAAAGTATAAGGATTAAGGTAACTGGTTAGTATTACCTTTTGAGCAATCCCAAGAGGAATTATTAGAGAAAGACAAAGTAGGTAACTAATAAGCTAATCAGCAAAAAATTTAGCCTATTGAATGGCAATGAGAAATCAACTACATCACAACAAGGAACGGGAACTAATAATTTTGATTCTGAAAAATATTAATAAGTCAAAATAATCACACATGGATACCATCAACTCCTAAAAGCAAACAAATATCAGTTTTTCAAGTTATTAAGAACTTAAGGTGAAAAAAATAAGAACATAGGGAAAAGTCATACTGGCATACCATATTCATTTTTTTCAGTTATATTGACATATACTTGACAGATAAAAACTGACTATATTTAAGGTGTAAAACATATTTTCATATATGTATACATTGTAAAATGACTATCACAATCAAACTAGTTAACATATCCATCACTTCACATATTTATGTTTTTTTTGTGGTGAGAACACTCAAGATCACTCACTCACCAAATTTCCAGTATATTTGATTAGTGCAAAAGTAATTGGATTTTTTTACCATTACTTTTCATGTAGTTTTGGTTTCTAGGCCTGACCTAGCTACAGGGACTCCAAAAATGACATCAGGACAAATTTCCCCCTTCCATTTCCTTCTGCTTTATAGTCACTGTCTCCTATAGTCACCGTCTCCTTTGTAGTTTCCTATAGACACTGTCTTAAGCTTTTTTTGTTGCTATAACAGAATATCTGAAACTTGGTTTTTATATACATAGCCACCATTGGTTAGACCTCTGGTGCTGCAGCAAAACACAGCAGAGCAGGTCGGGTGGAAATCAGGGACATGCGAAGAGAAGGAAATCAGAGGGGCTTCCTGACCCAACCTATTTCCATGAGAATTCATCCACCCTCACGGTGGCGAGAACTCTCTCACTACCAGGACAACAGCAGCAAGCCATTCATGAGGGATCTGATTCCACAACGCAAGCATCTCCCACTAGGCCTCATCCCCCAATACTGCCACCCTTGGGATCAAATGTTAACATAACCGTAATGGAGAGAAGCAAACCACGTTCAAATCATAGTAGCCATCCTGCGGTAAATTAGATCTCTAGAATGTATTAATCCCACATCGGTGAACCTCTTTATCTTTAACCAGTGTCTCCCCATTTTCCTACTTCCCAATCCCTGAACCCACTATACTATTTGCTGCTTTTATACTTTTGAGTTTTTAAGATTCCACATATGAGTGAGATCATGCAGTATTTGTCTTTCTGTGGGAAAGACACAGAAAGACACAGTGAAATAAGTCACTTAACATCATGTCCTCAAGGTCATCTATATTGTTGCAAATGGCAGAATTTTCTTTTTTAAGGTTGAATGATATTCCATTGTGAGTGTGTATATGTATGTGTGTATCCATTTATCTGTCAATGAACACTTAGGCTTTTTTTTCTATGTGTTGGCTATTGTGAATAATTCCACAATGAATTGGGGGAGCATATATTCCTTTGAGATACTGATTTCATTTTCTTTGGATATACGCCCCAGAAACGGGATTGCTAGAGCATATGGTAGTTCTATTTTTTGAGAAACCTCCATATAGTTCTCCAAAAAGGCTGTACTTATTTACATTCTCACCAGAAGTGTCCAAGAGTCTCCTTTTCGTTGCATCCTTGCCAAAACTTATTATATATGTTGTCCTTTTGATAATAACTATTTTAACACATGTAAGGTAATATCTCATTTTTTTTCTTTTTTATTCTTATTTTTATTTTTTACAGATATATATGTGGAACACATATTTTTTATGGATATATATATATACACACACACACACACACATATGTGGAGTACATGAGGTGTTCTGGTACAGGCATGGAATGTGAAATAAGCACATCATGGAGACTGGGGTAACCATCCACTCAAGAATCCTTCCTCTGAGTTACAAACAATTCAGTTACACTCTTAGTTATTTTAAAATGTATAATTAAGTTCTTATGGACTATAGTCACCCTGCCAGGCTATCAAATAATAGTCTTACACATTCTATTTTTTTGACGCATGCACCATCCCCATCTTCCCACTACCCTTCCAAGCCTGTGGTAACCATCCTTCTACTCTCTGTGTCCATGAGCTCAATTGTGTTGATTTTTAGAATGCACATAGAAGTGAGAACATGCAATGTTTGTCTTTCTGTGGCTGGCTTATTTCAGTTCACATAACGATATCTAGTTCCACTCATGTTATTGCAAATGACAGGATTTTATTCCTTTTTATGACTGAACACTACTCCATTGTGTATATGTAGCACATTTTCTTTATCCATTCTTCTGCTGATAAATTAAAGAAATTGGGGAAGACACTAAAGATGAAAACATATTTTTGTTTCTGGATTGGAAGAATTAATATTGTTAAAATGTCTATAAGACACAAAGCAATCTCATTGTGGTTTTGATTTCCATTTCCCAGCAGCAATGTGGTGCAACTGATTTATCTATACTTGTGAGCAATGTGTGTGTCTTCTTTTGAGAAATGTTTATTCAGGTTCCTAGCCCATTTTAAAAATCTGGTTGTATTACGCTATTAAGTGATTTGAACTCCTTATAAATTTTTCATATTAACACCTTATCAGATATATGGTTTGGAAATATTTTCTCCCATTCCAAAGGCTGCCTTTTTATTCTGTTAATTGCTTGCTTTCTTATGCAGAAGCTTTTAAGTCTGATGTAATGTCACTTGTCTATTTTTCGTTTGAGACTGTGCTTTTGGCGTCATTTTCTAATATCATTGACTGTACCACTGTCGAGAAGCTCTTCCCAGATGTTTTCTTTTAGAAGTTCTACAGTTTCAGGTCTTATGTTTAAGTCTTAAATCCACTTTGAGTTTATTGTTACATATGGTTGGTGAGGGATACATGTATTTACCTGCCAAAACCAGTCTGCAGAAACAGGAAGAGGTATTTACTCTACCAATGCACAGACAACAAAGCAAGGCTACACAGATCATAAAAAGTCATGGAAACACGGCATCCCTAAAGGAAACTAATAAAGCTCCAGTAACCAACTCCAAAAATGGAGATGTATACATTACCTGACATTGAATTAAAAACAGACATTTTAAAGAAGTGCAGCGAAGCACAAGAGAATGTGGATAAATAATTCAATAAAATCAGGAAAACAATATGTGAACAAAACTAGAAGTTAAACATAGAGATAAAAATTATTTTAAAAAAGAGCCAAACAAATTCTGGCACTGAAAAACAAATAAATAAAATACAAAATGAAATACAAATGAATTTTCTGCATGTGAAAGTTGTTTTCCCAATGACATTTACTAAAGAGACTGTCTTCATTGTGTGTTCTTGGCACACTTGTCAAAGCTCATTCAACTATAGAAGTGTGGATTTATTTCTCGGCACTTTTTTCTGTTCCATTCGTTTATATAATGGTTTTCAGGGGTCCTTCTGTTTTGAACACTGTAGCTTTGCAATATATTTTGAATTCAGAGGGTGTGATGCCTCCAGCTTTGTCCTTCTTGCTCAGTATGCCTTTGTCTACCTGGAGTCTTTTGTGGTTCATTATGTATCTTGGTATTTTTTTCTATATCTATAAAGAATATCATTGGCATTCTGACACACATTGCATTGAATCTGTAGGTCACTTTGGATAGTATGTTTAGCTTAACACTATTAATTCTTTTGATCCATGAGCATGAGATAACCTTCCATGTATTTGTGTGTTTAATTTTTTTCATCAATATTTGTTTTTCTGTTCCTTTCTGTCTCTTCTCTTTGTAAAAATTCCATGATGCATATATTGGATTGATTTATTGTGTCCTATTAAGTTGCATACTTTCTTCATTCTTTTTTATTCTTTTTTTCCTCTCTGATTAGATAATTTCAAAAAACCTATCTTTGAGTTTACAACTTCTTTCTTGGCTTAAATTAATATGTTCTAGAAGCTCTCTATTGTATTTTTCACTTCATTTGTTTGTCTTTCAGCTTCAGAATCTGTTTGGTTCTTTTTTTTATAATTTTTACCTCTACATTTAACTTCTAGTTTTGTTCATGTATTGTTTTCCTGATTTTATCAATTTATTTATTTGTGTTCTCTTGTGCCTTGCTGTGCTTTCTTAAAATGTCTTTTTAATTCAATGTCACTTAATGTATACATCTCCGCTTTTTGGTGTTTGGTTTGTAGAGCTTTATTAGTTTCCTTTGGGGATACCATGTTTTCATGACTTTTCATGATCTGTGTAGCCTTGCTTTGTTGCTTGTGCATTGGTAGAGTAAATATCTCTTCCCATTTTTACAGACTGATCTTGGCAGGTAAAGACCTTCCCCAGCCAGATCCTCAGCCTAATGGGACTGCCTAGAGGATCACAGTTGAATGGAGCTGGAGTAAGTCACAGATCTGTTGTTGTACCTGCAGTTGAGTTTACATTTGGCAGGCTGTTATCAAGCACATGGTCAGGTATGGTTCCTGCCAAATCACCAGGTGGACAGGACTACCTCTTGGACCACAGTTGGGTAGGACTAGAGGCAGATTATTAGGCCTATTATATATTTACTATTAGGTCCTCACACAATGGGCCTGTTGTTAGTAGTGCATACAGTTCAGAAGGCTCCTGCCAGATCCCTAAGCAGGCTCTTGTTGGATCAATGGAAAGTCCCAGGACAGGCAAGCAGAACTGCCTCTGCAACAGTGATGGGGTGCGGTTGGGGCTGAGTAACAGGGCTGCTTCAGGGTCCACAGTTGGATCCAAGGTTGGTAAGCCTGTTACTAAGGGTCCTGATTGGCATAGATCTTATCAACTCCCTGATCAGAGAGGATTACCTACAGACCATGGTAGAATGGGACTGAAGCCGGGTCAAAGGGCTGCTTCAACAGCCCTACCACAGTCAAATTTGAGATTAACGGGCATGTTAGCAGGGGCATGGACACGAGTGTTTCTTATTGGGTCCCTAAACAGTTTGGACTGTCCCCAGACTGTAGTTGAACAGGGTCACAGGCTGATTTAGGATCTGCAGTCAGATAAAGGTCAGTGGACCTGTTACTGAGGACATGGACAGGTATGTCTCCCACCAGGCCCCGAGTGGGCAGGGCTGTCCCAAGACAGCAGCAGAACAAGGCTAGAACCAAGTCTCAGGAATGCTCTGCGGTCCACAGCCAGGACTTCATTTAGTGAGCCTGCTACCATGGACACAGACAGGTGTTGCTGGATCCCTGGGTGGGCAGGGCTTACTCTATTAGCTCATTAGAGTAGGACTGGAGCTGGATCACAGAGCTCCTTCAGAATCCACAGTTGGGACTGGAGTCAGTGAGCCTGTTACTGGGGATACAGATGGGCTTGTCTTCCACCAGCTCCCAGGGTATGTAGAACAGCCACTAGACTGTGGTAGAGAAGGGCTACAACAGCATTACCTAGCTGCTGCAAAGTTCACAGCCAAAAATGGAGTCAGAAGGCCTATTATTGGGGGTGCAGACGAAAATGTTTTTTTTCTGGGTCTCTTAGAAGAGGAGGCTAGTTTCAGGACCATGGCAAAGTAGTGCTGGAGCCAAGTCCATAGGGAGACAGAGTTGTTTTCAGTCCAGGGCTAAGACCACATTCAGTGAGCCTGCCACCAAGACACAGTCCTGCATACTCAAAGCAGTCCTCCTCTCTCTTGGGCTTCTCTGGTATTTCACAACATTCTACCGAAATGTCAGAGCTACTACTGAGAAGGCATTTTTGTTGGAGAGTGGCTGCCAGATCATTGTTTGTGTAGAAGAGATGTGAGCTAAGATACCTCCCAGTCTACCGTCTTGCTGAATACATACTATGTGGTTCAAGAATAAATAATTTCGCTCTCAAAAATATAACTTGGTGACTGCCAAATTATACCCTATAATAAAAATATGCTTAAAAGAATAATTGCTCTTATGCTTTTCCAAACAGTATACTATATGGAGAGTTAATAAACAAAATTTAAACTTATTTTGTGAGTAGATACTGTTTTAGGTCTAACATGTAAAAGTAATCCTTATTACCTTTACTAGAAATAATAGGTCGAGGCGGGCAGATCACTTGAGGCGAGGAGTTCAAGACGAGCCTAGTCAACATGGTGAAATTCCATCTACACTAAAAATACAAAAAGTAGCTGGGCATATTGGTGCGTGTCTATAGTTCCAGCTATTTAGGAGGCTGAGGCAGGAGAATCTCTTGAACCCGAGAGGCAGAGGTTGCAGTGAGCCAACATCATTGCACCACTGCACTCCAGCCTGGGTGACAGAGTGAGCAAGACTCCGTCTCAAAGAAAAAAAAAAAAAAAAATAGTAGTGTTTTCTATGTACATAGTGTGAAGAATATTTTTCTTATATTGTCATACATTTTTTTTCCCAGTATAAATGAAAAAGAAAAAAAGAAATCTTCAAATTGATTGGGTAATGAATGATATCTTTCCATTGGAATGTTTATTGCCATATCAAACATTAAATTAATTATCATATAGTTTCCACTAAATAAACATCAATAACAGAATATCACAACCATTATCTCACAACTCTATAATTAACAGAACTCTTGTTTATGACCTCCAGGTTCTAGTCAAGTTGTATATCATGTAAATTGATGACATTTGTCACTACATCAGTTGTAATTTATTTCCAAAACTTGCAAGATATCCACCAAACGAGTCCTGTATTTGTGAATTTCTCTATGTTTGACCCCGAACGCAGTAGTTTATTTTGAAGAGGAACATCAAATGTTGTGGAAATATAATTATGTAGTACTTCATTTTTTGTGAGTTTCTTTCCTATATCACATTGATTAATGACCCTAGGAGATAAGCATGCTTTAATAATAAAATAGAACATTTTCCATTTCTGTAAGGTCAACAATACCCCCAACCAACAAATATCAGAGACTGTCATTTCTTTCTTTTTGGTAACTTAAAGTAATATAACTGGAGAAATATCTGTTGCTTTCTACTTGTTAATTTGAATTTGATGTGGCTAAATAAAAATTTAAGTAAAAAATTTATGTAAAATATAAAGGTATATATTCCTGATGGGCAGAGATACCATTATACTAATAAGGATAGTGGCTATATTGAACAATAACATACAGCTTCAAACAGTTATAAGAAGGCTATTGAATCTTCCCAACAAAAAGAGATAATATATGTCTGAGATGATGGATATGATAATTACCTTGATCTGACCACTATACATTATATGTATCAAAATATCACTATATGTCACATAAATATGTATAATTATATGTCAATTAAATAGAACACACACAAAAAGAATTTTGAGAACTGGCATAGAAACATAAACCAGTCATTGGAAACTGATTGGGTCATATTCTAGGAAACAAATCAACAGTTAATGTATGGATATCCCAAAATACAATTGAATCAGAACACCATCTGCAAAACATTTTAACAAAAAGACCTCATAGGGCAGTTTAAAGGCATTATCTTAGTTTTATCTAAATTATTTTTGTAACCTTAGTGTATAAATCCTAATTAGTATAAGATGTAGAGATGTGTGGGGACCATCATGTAAGAATAATAACTCAGGGAAATATTTTCATAAACATGCACTTTAGTACCAAGTTACCATATTTATTTGTACTACAAAAATAAATAGGCTAATGCCAAGCACTATTTTATCGCCTGAGAATGATTAAAAACACGAGAGAAAAAATAGAGAAAATAAAATCATATTTTGAGTGATTTCTAAAGCCTAACTGAAAGAGACAAGGACAGATATGCCATATATAACTTTAAGCATGGTATTGTATTTACTACATTTTAAGTACTAAGTAATAAATACATATAAATGCAGTTTTATTTAAAACTAACTATTGCCATATCCAATGTTATACTTTTCTTTCAACAACTAGGCATCTATGTTTGCATAAAAGTAAGAAAAACATTTGCACTGCTTTTTCTATTTTCTTTCTTTTTTGGCACACCAACATTGTCAATGTTTTTCAAGTGTAATATTTTCCCTTTTACCTAACCACTATTTTCCTTCATTGTCTTACAAAAATTCACTTTAATGCATTTAGTGAATTTGCTTAAATCGTTTTCATGACAAGTACATTTGCTGCTATCATTTTTAATTCATATATATCTTTCTACATGCTAGCACCTATTCATGTCTGCATTTTTTAAACTCAACACAAAATATAAAAATTTCTCTGGGTTCCAGCAAGAATGATTATTTTAATCACTTATATACAATGCATTTAAGATACCCATTTAGCTTTATTTCCTGAAATCGTACTAAACCACCAATAGAGGGTAAGTAGGAATGAATAATATGTAAGTAAAGGAGAATTGATAACACTGGAAGTTGGTGAATGATGGAAACCTAAAAGAGTGTGAGAAGTGAGGGTGTATTCATATTGCAGAAGCCCACCAAAGCGTAAGAATTGAAGACTTCCGCAGCCTCTGACAGTGGGTGTGGGTGGAATAGGTCTGAAAAGAAAAGGGCTGTTTATAAAAACTTATAAGAAATAGTTAAGGTCCCAGATGACTTCCTACTCAAGTGAAAGGCAAATGTCTTTGGACTCAGAATGAACAACTGAGGGATGGAAGGAAAGTTCAGTGCAGAAGATTTTAAATGAACGCCTAGTACTTAACCATTAGATATACAGGATTTTTTTTCTTTTACTCAACAAGCATAATGTTGGCAGTCAGCATTATATAGGTGACAGGACATTAAACTATTTCTTTCTAGGGAATGTATATAGCCAAGAATAAAAGACAGACCTCTGAATATTCCCAACCAAACTTCTGGTTTCTACACAATCGCCATAAAGTGAACCAGAATTTCATAATCTGAATCTTAATATGCACATACAGGAGAGGATCACTAGATATTTGTGGGAATATCCGTAATTAACAAAAACATTGTGCACACCCATTGTGCACACCCACAGAGAGGAAAACTTTAAAACATTACCTCATATAATAAAATAGTCTCAAAAATGAGAAAATAGAGGATTCGCAGGAAAGCAAATTTCTGTCAAATATATCAAGTCTTCCTAAGCTAATTTATGAAAATAATATGACTCCAATGCATATATCAATGTTACATATTTTCTAAAATGAGTTAATTCTGTATGTCATGAGGAAATAATTTTAAGATCAATATTAAAGAAAAGCAACACAGAAAAACAGAAACAGGTAACGGACACTCATATCATATTAAACATATAAATTCTTGATAACTGAAGAAATGTCACACTGAACATGAACAGAAAAATGAAAGAAAATAAAAAATCTGAAAGACAGATGCAAATACATTTTGGAGATATGTATATGACACAGTAGCATCCCATTTCAATGTGGAAAAACAAAGTACTTCTAGGATTCTATTATGTTTTTTTCTTTTTATTGTTAAAGTCCAAATATATATCAATGCTAGACTGCTTGATATTGTTCAACAGACCTTTAATAATTTGGTGGTTTTTTTTCCTATGTCTGTGTTTCAGTTTGGATAATTACTGTTGACTTACTATTTTCATGGATTCTTCTGTGTTGTTTTTGTTTTCAGTTCTTTTTTAAGTCTATCAAAATATTTTTCATCTCTGATATTTTGGATTGTTATTTCTAGAGTTGTACTTGCCAATTTTCTATAGTTTTCGTGTCTCTGCTAAAATATTCTATGTGTCCATTTATGCTTCATTGTTTTTCTCATACCTGACCACATGACAGCACATCTTTCTCCTGAGTCTTGCCTGTTCTTAGAGGGGCATGCCATGCTTTCAATTTAGTTTACCTAGTTGCATTGTAAAATCAGGACTATAATGGGCTCAGAACGCTACAATTTTGTATACTTTATGGCTTTTTCTTATGATTTGGTTGAATGTCATATTATATTGCTTTTTTATATTCCAAGTGAAAGAGAATAAAATTAAACCGTAAAATAATCATATCATTAAAGTACTAGAAGGAAATATGAGCAAACTGTCCTGTGAAGTGAAAGAACAAAAATTCTCTTAAACTATGAAAATAGTTGTCATTTAGAAGCCTAAAATTATACATTTTAATATATACAAATAAAAACTGCTTCATGGCAGAAAATAACATAAGCAATATTAAGAGATGTCAAGCTGGAAAATATATTTATGTTTCTATAGCAGCAAGATGCTATTCTTCTTAATATAGATACAGCGCCTAGTAATTGAAAAGCAGACGAATCCTACTACTTCCCTCTTCCATATTCCAGTGGTGTTTTGTCACCAACTTTAAAGCCAACACTGATGTATATCTTGGTGTCATCTTTTTGTGGTGACGTCTCCTCTGACCCTCTTCCCTGCCTTCCTTATTCACTTTGTGATTAAATTGTGATTACATTGTGATTGCCATTGTTAGGACATTGAGCATACCCGTATAATCCAGTGTAACCTCTCCATCTGAAATTCCTTAGAGTCTCTGTGTCATGAAAGGTAGCATATTCACAGATTCTTAGGAATGGAATGTGTATATATTTAGAGAGCTCTCTCTCTCTCTCTCTCTCTCTCTCTCTCCCCACCCCCCCACCGGCCTCTCTCTCTCTCTCCCCAGAATTAGCAATCTTCTGCTTTCATGCCTCTCAAAGCCATGATAATCTCCTCCCTGCAGTACTTCAGTAGATTCTGAAATAGTCTGTTTACTACCACTCTTGTTTACCTGAACTTTGCTCTGAACACATCAGCCAAAGTGGAATCTTTTAAAATGTTAGCAATACTATGTATCTTGCTCAAAATCTTGAAATGGATTTCTAGTTTACCTATAGTAAAGCCCAGTGATCTTAAAATGGTCGAAAAACTTTACATCATTTGACACCTCTATATTTCACCTCCAACTATTCACATCTACCATGGAATCTTTACTGTCTCTACAAATGGCAGGACAGTCCTTTAACATCTTTGACTTACAATTCTATGTGCCTGGAACAACCATTCCCACGTAGCTCTCCATATCTGAACACCCTACTCTCGTACTTTTGCAGGTCACCTAAATGTCACTTTATCAGTGATGACTTCTTTGACCATTTATTTACAGTATTCCTTTCTATTCCTCCTTCATGTTTTATTTTCCATAGTATTTACCTTCCCTTTAGAAAGGATATATTTGTCTCCTTAATTCTTTATGTTCTACTAAAATATAGTCTTCTTAAGTGTAAAGACTGTTCAATATTTTATTTACTGCTGTATCCACAACAGCTACAACATTGTCTGGCCTAGAGTGATGCTGAGTAATTATTTGACGATCACAGGCATGAATGAATGCATGCACAACAAGCTCCGCTTCCTCATCACAGTGCTGTTTCAGTTTCTATGCCAGGTTACTCTTGAATAGATCTTTAACAATATGCCCCTTCCAGCCAGTTTTCATTTTAATTCATTTACCTAATGTTGCATCATATCTATGTGTTACAATCTGTACACTCAAATACAGTTGAATAAACATGGCCTTGTCTATCATCTGCAGTACATAATTATCTCTCAAAGATAAATTGACTGTATCGCACAATTCTTCAACTAATCCATATATTAATTAGCCATCGTCTAGAGAGAGAATATGTATGTCCTGGTTGACTTTAAAAAAAAAATTCATAGAAGAATTTGCAGCTGCTATAATATGCTTGATTTATAATATAATTCATATTGACAAACATAACAGAAAAGACATTTGAATTCCTAAATGATGTATTTGGAACAAACATAAAAACTATAATTAATGAAATAAATATATTTATATGCTTAAAAATATGCAAACCAATAGATTGAAAATGTTCACTTTAATGTAGGCAAAAATCATAAGAATAGAAAACTTTTTAATGCCAAGGAAAGGAAGAGAAATATCTGGTAAGGAAAATAATGAAAAACAATACTAAGTAGTTTTACAACTATTCTCTGAAGAATTTAAAAGCGGAATCAAGAAAAGAATAGATAAATGTATCTCAAGTTTTAGTATCATCTCTTTGTATCACAAGAACTGTAACAATCAAAATTATGTATTGCAGAATAAAATCCGTTCTAGCTATTCAGAATATTTACTGATCTTTGTCTCCTCTATGATATGTTTCCAGATTTTTGGTTAGGAGGAGATAGTGAAATTCCACTTCAGTACATCCTTTGGCTCCAAACTAGTACTCCTTAAAAAGTTAATATGCTGCCAGGTGCAGTGGCTCACCCCTGTAATCCCAGTACTCTGGGAGACCAAGGCAGGTGGATAACCTAAAGTCAGGAGTTCAAGACCAGTCTGGACAACATGGCGAAACCTGTCTCTACTAAAAAGACAAAAAATTAGCTGGGTGTGGTGGTGGGCACCCCCAGCTACTTGGGAGGCTGAGACAGGAGAATTGCTTGAACCTGGGAGGCAGAGGTTGCAGTGAGCCGAGATCGAGCTACTGTACTCCAGCTGGGCAACAAGAGCAAAACTCGGTCTCAAAAAAAAAAAATTAATACGTACTTGAATAACTTAGGAAACATGTTAAAATGTAAATTCTAATCCAGTAGCCGTGGGTTGAGGCCTAAGACTCTTTAATAACCTATCATGTGACAAAAATGCTAGTTTTGATTGACTACGTAATAAAGCAAGCACACAGAGCAAAAATATACAAATATATAAATGTACAAGCAAAAACACAAGACTCAAAATAAACATCTTTATACCTAATAAGAAACAAAAAACAAAGCTGTGAGAAAAAAAAATTTGTGGGTTTGTTGAGGTCTGGATACTCATAAAGACAGTAGCAGGATGGAACTTAGTTCTCTGATTATCAGACTGAAACTACTTAATGTGAGAGGAGAAACTTGACCCACTTCCAAAGTTTAATGTCAGCAGCTGATGTGCAGTTCCTCTATCTTAAAACCATGCTAAAAAGTTAAGGCTTGTCACACTAGGCCTGATGCAATGGCTTTAGAGCAACTTGTGAGCCTAGGGATTGTGGAAGACAACCAGATTTGCAAGCAGAGCAAATCCAGTTCTCCCACTGGAGTCACAGATGAATTTCTTTTTTATTTATTTATTTATATATATATATATTTATTTATTATACTTTATGTTCTAGGGTACATGTGCACAACGTGCAGGTTTGTTACATATGTATACATGTGCCATGTTGGTGTGCTGCACCCATTAACTCGTCATTTACATTAGGTACATCCCCTAATGCTATCCTTCCCCCTTCCCCCACCACACAACAGGCCCCGGTGTGTGATGTTCCCCTTCCTGTGCCCAGGTGTTCTCATTGTTCAATTCCCACCAGTGAGTGAGAACATGCGGGGCTTGGTTTTCTGTTCTTCTGATAGTTTGCTGAGAATGATGGTTTCCAGCTGCATCAGAGAAATGCATCAGTATGTGCATTTTAATTGTGATGTGAGGGTGCCCCTACATGTCCCTACAAAGGACATGAACTCATCCTTTTTTATGGCTGCATAGTATTCCATGCTGTATATGTGCCACATTTTCTTAATCCAGTCTGTCATTGATGGACATTCGGGTTAGTTCCAAGTCTTTGCTATTGTGAATAGTGCCGCAAAAAACATACGTGTGCATGTGTCTTTATAGCAGCATGATTTATAATCCTTTGGGTATGTATCCAGTACCGGGATGGCTGGGTCAAATGGAATTCCTGGAGCTAGATCCTAGGAATCACCATGCTGTCTTCCACAATGGTTGAAGTAGTTTACAGTCCCTCCAACAGTGTAAAAGTGTTCCTATTTCTCCGCATCCTCTCCAGCACCTGTTTTTTCCTGACTTTTTAATGATTGCCATTCTAACTGGTGTGAGATGGTATCTCATTGTGGTTTTGATTTGCATTTCTCTGATGGCGAGTGATGATAGCATTTTTTCATGTGTCTGTTGGCTGCATAAATGTCTTCTTTGAGAAGTGTCTGCTCATATCCTTCGCCCACTTTTTTGATGGGGTTGTTTGTTTTCTTCTTGTAAATTTGATTGAGTTCTTTATAGGTTCTGGATATTAGCCCTTTGTCAGATGAGTAGATTGCAAAAATTTTCTCCCATTCTGTAGGTTGCCTGTTCACTCTGATGGTAGTTTCTTTTGCTATGCAGAAGCTCTTTAGTTTAATTAGATCCCATTTGTCAATTTTGGCTTTTGCTGCCGTTGCTTTTGGTGTTTTAGACGTGAAGTCCTTGCCCATGCCTATGTCCTGAATGGTATTACCTACGTTTTCTTCTAGGGTTTTTATGGTTTCAGGTCTAACATTTAAGTTTCTAATCCATCTTGAATTAATTTTTGTATAAGGTATAAGGGAACAACTGGTACCAGCCCCTGCAAAAACATGCCAAAATGTAAAGACCATTGATGCTAGGAAGAAACTGCATCAACTAACGAGCAAAATAACCAGCTAACATCATATTGACAGGATCAAATTCACACATAACAATATTAACCTTAAATGTAAATGGGCTAAATCCTCCAATTAAAAGACACAGACTGGCAAATTGGATAAACAGTCAAGAACTATCAGTGTGCTGTATTCAGGAGACCCAACTCACATGCAGAGACACACATGGGCTCAAAATAAAGGGATGGAGGAAGATCTACCAAGCAAATGGAAAACAAAAAAAGGCAGCTGTTGCAATCCTAGTCTCTGATAAAACAAACTTTAAGCCAACAAAGATCAAAAGATACAAAGAAGACCACTACATAATGGTAAAGGAATCAATTCAACAAGAAGAGCTAACTATCCTAAACATATATGCACCCAATACAGGAGCACCCACATTCATAAAACAAGTCCTTATAGACTTACAAAGAGACTTAGACTCCCATACAATAATAATGGGAGACTTTAACATCCCACTGTCAACATTAGACAGATCAACAAGACAGAAAGTTAACAAGGATATCCAGGAATTGAACTCAGCTCTGCACCAGGTGCACTTAATAGACATCTACAGAACTCTCCACCCCAAATCAACAGAGTATACATTCTTCTCAGCACCACATCACACTTATTCCAAAACTGACCACACAGTTGGAAGTAAAGCACTCCTCAGCAAATGTAAAAGAACAGAAATGATAACAAACTGTCTCTCAGACCACAGTGCAATCAAACTAGAACTCAGAACCAAGAAACTCACTCAACACCACTCAACTACATGGCAACTGAACAACCTGCTCCTGAATGACTACTGGGTACATAACGAAATGAAGGCAGAAATAAAGATGTTCTTTGAAACCAATGAGAACAAAGATACAACATACCAGAATCTCTGGGACATGTTTAAAGCAGTGTGTAGAGGGAAATTTATAGCACTAAATGTCCACAAGAGAAAGTAGGAAAGATCTAAAATTGACACCATCACATCACAATTAAAAGAACGAGAGAAGCAAGAGCAAACACATTCAAAAGCTGGCAGAAGGCAAGAAATAACTGAGATCAGAGCAGAACTGAAGGAGATAGAGATACAAAAAGCCCTCCAAAAAATCCATGAATCTAGGAGCTGATGTTTTGAAAGATCAACAAAATTGATAGACCACTAGCAAGACTAATAAAGAAGAAAAGAGAAGAATCAAATAGATGCGATAAAAAATGATAAAGGGGATATCACCACCAACCCCAGAAAAATACAAACTACCATCAGAGAATACTATAAACACATCTACGCAAATAAACTAGAAAACCTAGAACAAATGGATTCCTGGACGCATACACTCTCCCAAAACTAAACCAGGAAGAAGGTGAATCCCTGAGTAGACCAATAACAGGCTCTGAAATTGAGGCAATAATTAATAGCCTACCAACCAAAAGAAGTCCAGGACCAGATGGATTCACAGCCGAATTCTACCAGAGGTACAAGGAGGAGCTGGTACCATTCCTTCTGAAACTATTCCAATCAATGGAAAAAGAGGGAATCCTCCCTAACTCATTTTATGAGGCCAACATCATCCTGATACCAAAGTCTGGCAGAGACACAATACAAACAGAGAATTTTAGACCAATCTCCTTGATGAACATCAATGCAAAAATCCCCAATAAAATACTGGCAAACCAAATCCAGCAGCACATCAAAAAGCTTATCCACCATGATCAAGTGGGCTTCATCTCTGGGATGCAAGGCTGGTTCAACATACAAAAATCAATACATGTAATCCAGCATATAAACAGAACCAAAGGAAAAAAAACCACATGATTATCTCAAGAGATGCAGAAAAGGCCTTTGACAAAATTCAACAGTCCTTCATGCTAAAAACTCTCAATAAATTTGGTATTGATGGAACATATCTCAAAATAATAAGAGCTATTTATGACAAACCCACAGCCAATATCATACTGAATGGAAAAAAACCTGGAAGCATTCCCTTTGAAAACTGACACAAGACAGGGATGCCCTTTCTCACCACTCCTATTCAACATAGTGTTGGAAGTTCTGACCAGGACAATCAGGCAGGAGAAAGAAATAAAGGGTATTCGATTAGGAAAAGAGGAAGTCAAATTGTCCCTGTTTCCAGATGACACGATTGTATATTTAGAAAACCCCATCGTCTCAGCCCCAAATCTCCTTAAGCTGATAAGCAACTTCAGCAAAATCTTAGGATACAAAATCAATGTGCAAAAATCACAAGCATTCTTATACACCAGTAACAGACAAACAGAGAGCCAAATCATGAGTGAACTCCCATTCACAATAGTTTCAGAGAATAAAATACCTAGGAATCATACTTACAAGCGTTGTGAAGGATCTCTTCATGGATGAATTTCTAGCACAAGTATCACTATAAAGCAGAAGCAACAGCCTGTGATTACAACCTCTGGCCCAGGAGAAAAGATTAGAATCAGCCAGAGCCAATGAAAAATGATAAATCTATGAAAAAGACAGAGAGAGACATAAAAGAGTAGCTCAAGTAACAAAGCAAAAAGAAACAACAAGAACAAAAATCTCCCAATCACCCAAAAAGTTAATTCAAAACCAAATTTGCAACTTACAAAGAAATCTAATATCTAATGCTAATAAAGCCAGATTTCCTTTTTAAAAAGTTAGATTCTGACATTAGCACAAATTAAATATTTCTTCAATGTTTATATTATAAATATTCAAGTAGCCAATACAGAAAGTCACCCACATAGCAATCACATAAATTCAACCATTATTAATAATTTGTCATGCTTGTGTGTATCCACACATGTATACATAATACATATACATATATAAACACAGAGATCTATACATGTGCTTTAGTGTATATCTGTGTGTGTATGTGCACATATTTTTGAATTATTTGTGGAAAAAAATTGCACACAAAATTGCTCTTCACTCCTAAGTGCTTTAGCATGCATTTCATAAGCACATTTAATTTTTCCTACACAAATGCAATACTTTCATCAAATGTAAAAAAAGAAATAAGAAATCCCTGCTAAGTAACATCTTAATTATTTTTTAAATTCCCTAAATTGTTCTCAAAATATGTCATACATCTTTTCTAAAATATCAAACATCCAATTAAGTCTCTCATGTTGCTTTAGATCTTATAGCTCTTTAACACTTTTAATGTAGAAGCATCACTATTTCCCATTTTCTTTAGTATACATTGACTTTTATATGAAACCTGGCATGCACTGTAAAAAATGTTTTATCTATTTAATTTTCTGTAGACTGAAAATTATAGTTAAAGATAATCAAATTCAAATATGTTTTCCAATAATATTAAGTAATATTATGTATATCTTATTGAATCGCATGTTAACACACATAAGTGAGATTTTCCAAAATTATCGATGCTATTTTGATCTCATATGCAATTTGCAACTCATCTACTAGGTAATAATATGACACTATGAAAATATCCTGTTTTCCATGATGTTATATCTAATATTTTTAGCTTTCATTGGTTTCCCTTGACAGGATATATCTATTGAAGATTATAAAGTGATAATCTATTAATTTTCTTCCTCCTTCTGTATTCATTATGTGAGATTCTTCTATAAAATAGACATTCTCGTCATGACTTGGGATGACAAAAATTTCTTATAAAATGTAATGATATATACTTTGAGTGTTTTTCATAATAATAGTCTTCATTTTTCATATAAATGCAGAGAATTGCCTTCATTTATTCTATTTTGGGTAACTCTGCGTTCACTTTAAAAAACTACTTGCATGCTCTAATACAAACTCCTAAAAATTATTTCTGTAATGCAAAGAAATATCCAGCTTAAATTGTGGGAAAGTGTAGCAAAATATTCCTGTATTGCAGTCACTTTGGCATTGCCCACATTTTTAAAATACCTAACTTGTCTGATAACACACAATGTAAACAGCAGGTATGAAAAATAAACATTTACATATACTTCTAAAAGTTCGTTGTGGATTTCCTGTTGGCATTGGATAACTAATCAGTGTACAGCTGCAGTGGTAGGATATAAATATGCCTATTGTATCATACCATTGTGCATATTTCGAGTTTACTTCCCACGTTGCTCCTTGCTATTACATCTATTCTGTTTAAGCTCCATTGGACGAAAAGCTTGGATCAATGTTCAGATTACAGAATTGGTATACAGTCAGCTAATGACAAATAAATCTGTAAACTCTTTATTTGAATAACGCAGTGAATTTGTAAATTTAACTGATTCAACGTAAACATCATTACATTTGACATGCTAGGACAAAGAGCCTATGTCCATTTGTTTCACCTTCATTCATTATACTAAACACTTTACTTTTGGCACAAGATGCTCCAAAGTTGCTTCATACTCTTCCTGCTCCAGATTGACTCAACCATTTCTTTCTGAGAAGCCCTGGGTGTTTCATTGGATATGACATTACCAAATCAAAATATGGGTGCTAGCTGTGCTCATTTCAACTTAAGTACCATTGTTGTTAGTCTCATTTGTAAAAAGAATTAGGTGATATTTAATTTGTTACCAATCGGTTTTATTGTGATAAAATACACATATAATTTACCATCTTAACCAATTTTAAGCATATAGATCAGTGGTACTAACACATTCATAATATGCGAGCATTAACATCATCTATCTCCATAACACTTTTTATCTTGTCAAACTGAAACTCTATGCACATTAAACACCTTCTCATTCCCACCTGCCTTTAAGCCCTGGCATCCACCATTCTACTTTCTATTATTTTTAACTGCATGAGGTACCTCATGTAAGTGAAATCAAACAGTACTTGTTTCTTTGACTGGCTTGTTTTCCTTAGCTTAATGTCGTCAAGATGTATCCGTATTGTGGCATTTGTCAGAATTGCCTTCCTTTTTAAGATTATCTAATATTCTGTTATATTTATGTACCACATTTTGCTTCTCCATTACCCATCAGTGGACACTCAGCTTCTTTACACGTTTTAGTTACTGTGGGTAACGCTGCTAAAAACACAGGAACACTTGTAACTCTTTGAGCTCTTCTTTCAATTGTTTTGGTTATATACCCAGAAGTGAAATTCCTGTGTCATATAGTAATTCTGTTTTTTTTTTTTTTTTTTGAGAAACTGCCATACTTGTTTTCCACACAGAGGTAACATTCTAGGTTCCCACCAACAGGACACAGTTTCCAATTATTTCACATCCTTGCAACTCTTGTTATTTTCTGTTGTTGTTGTTGTTTTAATAGTAGCTATCCTAATGACTGTAAGTGGTATCTCCCTGTAGTTTTGATTTGCATTTCCCTTATCACTAGTGATGATGAACTTTTTTTAGGGGTCAATATATATTCAATTCTGTTACGGTTGGAACGTTTGTATCCTTCCCAAATATGTACGTTGAAAACCAACCCCCAGCCGGGCGCGGTGGCTCACGCCTGTAATCCCAGCACTTTGGAAGGCGGAAGCGGGTGGATCACGAGGTCAGGAGATCGAGGCCATCCTGGCTAACACGGTGAAACCCCGTCTCTACTAAAAATACAAAAAACTAGCCGGGCGTGGTGGCGGCGCCTGTGGTCCCAGCTACTCGGGAGGCTGAGGCAGGAGAATGGCGGGAACCCGGGGGGCGGAGCTTGCAATGAGCCAAGATGGCGCCACTCACTGCAGCCTGGGCCACAGAGCGAGACTCCGTCTCAAAAAAAAAAAAAAACAGAAAAAGAAAACCAACCCCCAAGGTGATGACATTAAGAGGTGGGGCCTTTGGGATATGATTAGATCATGAAGACAAAGCCTTTATACATGGGATTAATGCCCTAATAGTAGATGTCCCAGGATGATGCCCTTGCCCCTTCCACTATGTAAGGATGCAGCAAGAAGGCACTATCCACGAAAAACGAGCTAACAACAGACTCCAAATCTGCTGGTGCTTTGATCTGGGACTTTTTAACCTTCCTATCTGTGAGAAATAAGTGTTTACTGTTTATAATCCACCAAGTTTATGGTGTTTTTGTTATAGCATCTTTGTTTGTTTTTTGAAACAGAGTCTGCTCTGGAATCCAGTGGCACAATCTTGGCTCACTGCAACTTCCACCTCCCAGGTTCAAGGATTCCTGTGCTTCAGCCTCCCAAGTAGCTGGTATTACAGGCAGGCACCACCACACCCAGCTAATTTTTGTATTTTTAGTAGAGATGGGGTTTTGCCATGTCCAGGTTGGTCTTGAACTCCTGGACTCAGGTGATCCACCAACCTCAGCCTCCCAAAGTGCTGGGATTACAGACGTGAACCACTGTGCCCAGCGTGTTATAGTATCTTGAATGGACTAATACATAGTCCTTTGCTCACTTGTAAATTGTATTGTTTGCTTTTCGCTTGCCAAGTGTTAGGAGTCATAGCTATATTCTGATTATTAATCCTATATCACAGATATGATTTGCAAATATTTTCTTCCATTCTGTGAGTTGTCTTCTTACTCTCTTGGGAGTGTCTTATAGTGCTAGGTTTTACATTTAAGTCTTTCATACATTTAGAGTTAATTTTTGAAAATAGTGTTAGATAATGGTCCAATTTTCTTCTTAATTGGTGGATATCCAGTTTTCCCAATACCATTTTTTTTAAAAGACTGTCTTTTCCCCATTGAATAATCTTCTAACCCTTGCCCCAGATCATTTTAACATATACGCAGGGTTTATTTTAGGACTTTCCATTTTATTCCATTACTTTCTATGTCTGTTTTTTATGCCAGAACCATGCTGTTTTACCTGTTTTGTTATTCCCTTTTAAGATTGTTTTGACCACTGAAGGTCCTGTAAGATTCCAAATAAACTTAAGATGAGTTTTTATTTCTTGAAAAATTATTATTGAAGTTTTGATAGAGATTGTATTGAATCTATATATTGCTTTGGATAGTATTGAAATCTTAATAATTTCGTGTTTTTGTTCTTTAAGCATGGGGTAAGTTTTCATTTAATTAAATTTTTTAAAATTTATTTTAGCAGTATTTTATAGTTTTATAGTACAAATCTTTAACATGTTGGTTTAAGTTAATTCCTAATTTTTTTTCTTTTTTGTGTAATTATAAATTTAATTGTTTTCATAATTTTATTTTAGATATTTTATTGTCATTGTATAGAAATGCAACTGATTTTTTGCATGCTGACTTTGTTTTCTGCTACTTTGTAGCATTTGTTAGTTCAAATAACATTTTCCAGAAATTTTAGTTTTGTTTTTGTTTGTACAATATTATATCATTTCTAAACAGACATCATTTTACTTCATCATTTCCAAGTTAGATGTATTTTATTTCTTTTCCTTGTCTGGTTTCTCTGGCAGAATCTCTAATACTGTATTGAATAGAAATTATTTATCAGAAAGCAAGCATCCTTGCTTTTCACCTAATCTTAGGGGAAAACTTTGTAATATTCATTATTGAATACGATGTTTATTATAGGTTTTTCAAATATTCACCTTATCAAGTTAAGGTACTTTCCTTCTATTCCTAGTTTGTTGAGTGTTTTTTGTTTGTTTGTTTGTTTGTTTTTTGAGATAATGCTACATTTTCCCAATGCCTTTTGTGCATCAATTAAGAGGCTCAGGTGTGTTTATTTCCCCATCATTATATAGTGCATTACATTGATTGATACTCCTGTGTTGAAACACTCTTATATCCCATAGATAAGTTCCACTTGGTCAGGGTGTGTAATCCGTTAATATCCTACTGATTTTGTTTTGGTAGTATTTTGTCTAGGATGCTACATCAATAATCATAAAGGATATTGGTTTAAACATTTGCTCTCTCTCTCTATATATATATATATATATATTCCTTATCTGACTTTGCTTTCAAAAAAATGTTGACCTCAGAAAGTAAGCAAACAAGTGTTTGTTCTTTTTTAATTTTTTAGAAAAGTATAAAACTGATTCGAGTTAGTTCTTTTAGTATTTGGCAAACTTCATCCATGAAGCCACCAGAACCATGGCTTTTCTTTGGACAGGAGAGTTTCAATTACTGATTCAATCTTTTTACTATTTATGCATCTATATATTTAAACATCTCGATATTTAAATTTTCTATTTCTTCATGATTTAATCTTTGTAGATTTTGTGTTTTGGGAATATGTGCATTTCACCTGCGTTATCCAGTTTGCTGCCATACAGTTTTTTATTATTCTCTCTTATAATCTGTTATTTGGAAAATTGGGAATAATGCACTTACATTCACTTATAATTTTAGTAATTTTAGTCCTCCTTTTTTTGTTCATGTATCTAAAAGTTTGTCAATTTTGTTGATCTTTTCAAAGAAACAACTTTTGATTTCATTGTTTTTCTCTATTTTTTACTACTTCATTTTATAATTTATGTCTGTCCCAATCTTTATTATATCCTTCCTTCTACCTTTGTGTTTAGTCATTTATATTTTTTTTTAGTTCCTTAAATTGCAAAGTTGGGTTGTTGATTTCAGATCTTTCTTGTTTATTTGTTTGTATGTTTCATGTAAGCATTTATAGCTAAAATTTTTTCCCTTAGCACTGGTTTGGCTATATCTTGTGTTTTGATACGTTGTATTTTCATTTTTATTTATCTTGATGTGTATCTAAATCCCCTTGTGCTTTCTTCTCTGACTCATTTTGTGAATGTTCTTTTTTTTTTTAATCTATTGAGACCTAATATGTTCCCTAGTATATGCTCAATCCTCTAAAATACCCATGTGGACTTGAGGAGAATGTGTATGTTGTGATGTTGGGTAGAGTGCTTTATAAATGCCTCATAGATCTAGTTGGTTTATTACATTGTTTCAGTCCTCTATTTCCTTACTTATGTGCAGTCTGGTTGTCCCATCCAATAAGGAGAGTGGGGTATTGAAATCTCCAACTATTAATCTATAAGTGTCTATTTCTCTCTTTAATTCTGTCAGTTTTTGCTTCACATATTTTGATGGTTTCTTATTAAGTATATTAATGTTTATAATTATTAGTTATGCTATATTTAAATTTGAATTAGTATATAATAATAGATTAATAGTTATAATATGTTACATTGTCTTTCGTAAACTTTATTGATTTAAAGTCTGTTTTTTTCAGACATTAGTATAGCCACATCTGTTCTCTTTTGATAACTATTTGCATAAAACATTTTTTACCAACCTTTTACTTTCAATCTATTTACAAGTTTAGATCTAATGTGAATTTCCTGTAAATAGCACATAATTTGACCTTTTTTTGTCTTTGGATTAAAGATTTTAATTCATTTACTTTTAAAATGATTCCAGACAAGCAGAGACTTACTTTTGCCATTTTGCTATTTGTTTTCTAGATTCCTTATAGCTTTTTTTTTTTTGTCCTTCATTTCTTGTATTACTCCATTACAGTCTTCTTTTTATTTTTATTTTTGTACTAAAGCATTTAAATTTTCTTATTTGCTTTGTATGTATCATATAACTATTTTATTTGTAGTTACCATGAAGTTAAAATTGAACATCCTCAAGTTATAATACTATAATTTGAATTTATAACTTAACTTCAACAACATGCAAAATTTCTTACTCTTTAATAGCTCCATCTTCACCCCACTACATTGTTGATATCAGAAAATTCATTTTTATATTTTTGTTCAAAACCATAAACTAATAACCTTTTTAAATGCATTAGTCTTTAGATTATGTAGGAAACCAAATGTAGAGTTATAAACCAAAATAAGAATTACAGTAGCTTTTATAAAAATAATTGTTTTATTTTTACATGCATTTTTCTCATAAATTATGTAGAACAAAAATAGACTTGTAGGTTCTTTTTACTGCAATACTAGGTTTTATACTTTTCCATGTGTTTACCTATATTGAAATATTTGTTTCTTTATGCAGCTTCAAGTTACTGTATAATGTCCTTTTATTTCACCCTGCAGAGCTCTCTGAGCACTTTTTTTAGGTCAGGAGTAGTGATAACTAACTCCCTCATCTTTTATTTATCTATGAATGTCTTAATTTCTCTCTCACTTCTGAAGGATAATTTTACCAGGTATAGAATCATTGTTTGCCAGGTTTCTATTTTACCACTTTTGCTCTGTCAGACCACTTCCTCTGGACTCCAAATTTTCTGAGAAGAAATCTCCTGATCTTATTGAAAACTGCTTGTATATGGTAAGTTGCATGTTGCTTTTTGCTGTCAATGTTCTTTCTTCATGCTAGGCTTTTGAAAGTTGTCTTATAAAGTATCTAGGTGGAGGTCTCTTTGACTTCATCTTACTTGGAGTTTGTTGAGCTTTTTTGGTGTTTACATTCATGTACTTCATCAAACTGGGGAAGTTTTAAGCAATTCTTTCTTCAGACCTTCTTTATGCTCCCTTCCCTCTCTCCTTCTTCTAGACCTATCACAAGCCATCACTTGGTGTGTTTGATGATGTCACACAGGTCCCTTAGGCTCTGTTCGCTTTTCTTCCATTCTTTTAACATTTTGTGTTCCTCCGACAAGCTAATTTCCACTTCAAGTTCACTGATACTTTCTTCTGCCTGCTCAAATCTGCTTTTAGTGTCTGTATTCATTTTTTAATTTAAGTTATTCTCCTTTTCATCTCCAAAATTTATTTTTGTTGGTGTTCCATTTTAGCTTTTCTCTTTATTGATATTTGTATTTGGTTTATGCATTATTTTATCCTTTCCACATCCTTAGTTTTGAAAGCATTATTAAGGCAGTTGTTTTAAAGTCTGTGTGGTAGACTCATCATCATATCTTTTTTAGGACACTTTCTGCTTTTTTTTTTTTTTTTTCTTGGAACGGGCCATGCTTCCCTGTTTTTTTGTACGGCTTATACTTTTTGGTTGAAAACTGGACACTTAATAATTACGGTAACTCTGGAAATAAGATTCTCTTCCTTTCCCAGGATTTGATTTTTCAGGTCTTTTCCCGAAAAGGTTTTAAGATTTTTCAGCTTTTCCCTAGTCATATTCAGTAACATTTTAATTTCCACTGTGCATACATTTGTTTTTAAATCCTAGGCTTTAATATCAGGATCCCGGAAAGGGTGGGTGGAGGAGACAAGTAAGGGAGAAGTACAGCATCAGCTCTTTCAGTATTCTGGAAGTCACTTCTGCTGGAGGGAGAAGGGTTTAAAACAATAAGGGGAGGCACCACCACAATAGCCATTTGCCTTTCTGTCCGCAACTTTGTGATTAGAAGCAAAAATCAGTGATCAGGATACAAACCCCTGATCTTGGAGAGACAGGGCCTTTTGGCCCACCCTGGCTCCCACAAGCTGCATTCCTTTGGTTTGAAGAACACTTGTACCACTGTCTGCCTTAGGGACGGTGAATGTGGGCCTGTTAATGTGCTAAGATATACACTGACCAAAGCTAACTTTGATTTATCAAGTAAGCCTCCTCCTAGAAGTTGAAAGCCCCAGAGTTCCAAAATTGTCACATTAAACGATTTCTGCCAACGCAATTATTTTGTAGGTGGAAGGACAGATGTCTGATATTTTCTACTCTGTTATCCTCCCAGAATCCCCTCTAGATGGTATATTTTTAACAGCATATTGATGTTGGCCTTTTTGTGTTTGTGGTTAAAAGTAAAGAATTGTTGCCTGAAGTTGTTTGGCTTTATACTTATATCTCTTTTTGCTTAAATAGAAAATATTTTATGTTTTAGCATTAGTATATTTGCTTGTTTTGATGCTACTATAAATTAATGAACATTAAAAAGGAATGGAACAGAATAATAATCAAACCATGATTAAGAGTGGGAATTTTAGCAAATTAATCTATGCCCATATGCATCTCTATTCATACAAATACTACGCATATATATGCATATACAATGTGTCTTCATTGTATATAATATCAGAAAATTCAAATAAATGTTATCAAATAGATACACCTATTGTATTGTAATAATAAAATACATATAATACAATAGTTTTAATAATATTCATAATAAGTAACTCTCAAAAACATAATGTTGAGTACAAAAAGCAAGTAGCGGAATAATAGGATATAATTTCATTTGAATAAAATAGAAAAAATATAATGTGCTATATATGATTTGTAAATATAATATTCCTGTCTCAAGTAAGAGTATTAAATTATCTTGATATAATAGTTACCTTTCTGTAAGAATGAAAAGGGCTCTACTGGTTATTAGACAAGAATGCGTATTTTTAATATGTAATTTATACACTTATTCAGACATTCATCTAATAATATTTATTGGGAGCTAAAATGCCAGTCTTGAAAGTATAAAGGTTTTCAAAGCAATGTCTTACATTTTAATCTTATAGGGCAAATATAGAAATTAATACTATTGATAATAAAACTGACAAATGTCTCAGTAGTGACTGACATAGAAGATCATCATAGAGAATACCACACATCCTCAAATATTCAAGAAAGGACTTAGAAAATAAGAAACATCTAAATCTATGCTGAAGCCAAGAATTAATAAATTAATGAAGATGAAGAAACAATTTCCTGTCAGAAAGCAACATGAACAAAAATCACAATGTCAAAGACAATATCAATTCATGGAGGCAAGCATTTTTATAGAGATTAATTATCAAGCAGGAAAATTTGTGGTGGGATACTTGAACGTACTAATTTAAATAATTAAAGAAAAAGACATAATTTGAGATTGTTGAAAAGGAACTTTGAAGAAAGTACTTTTATGTTGTTGAGATCATTGATACAATAATTAGTTCTTCAGAAAAACAAATCTAGTATTTACCCAGATAAACAAGAAAAGAAAATGCAATAAAGCACATTAGGATTGAGAAAAATGATTTTAAAACCAGTGTTTTATGTAATTTAAATCTTATATGATGCTTCTCAGATAAAATTTGTATGTTTGAATAAATTTCTGGCATACTATATACTATATTTTTGAAGAATCACAATATGCATTCTCATATTAAAAGCTCTGAAGATACTTGGTGATAAAGTATATATAATAGCACATATTTGTAATGTTTATATGTTCAATTATGAAACATTACATGATTATTTGTCTTTCTGTATGTGTTCAGATAAACTAGGTCATCAGATAACAAATATAGCAGCTACAGAAAATATTGTTCCAATTTCCTTACTTCTTAATTTAGCAATGTACAAGTTCTTGTCCCATGACAAAGAAGAATAAGACGCCTAGAAACCAGAGAATGAGTAAGGCAGAGAAGGATTTACTAAGTGAGAGAAAACTCTCAGAAGCGAGAGAGGACCCAAAATTGTCAAAAATGATGCTGTGTTCTGGGTCTTTTATGTGGCAGAAACAAGGAAGTCTTCTGTGGCTTTTGCCTTAACAGGAGGGATAAAGTTCTCCCCAAGGTGTTGCATCTGCACATGTCTGGGGTTGGCCATAGTGACTCCATCTTGGTTATTACCCTGATTGCCTAAGCAAAATGCATGGAGGCACTAAAACCACAATGCTAATGGTATTATAATTTCAGAGTCATTTTAGGATGCCCTTGGTCTTTGTCTGAGCCTGTGCAGGTAGCCTGAAATTCCCTTCTGAGAAAGCATCTTGGTATAAGAGGAAGTTTTTAACCACATTTCATCCTGCTAGCTACATAACAGGGGTGGTGCAAGTGCAGTCTTACAGGCATTGTCCCTCTCCCAAAACCCTCCCTCTCTATTTGCCTAACCAACCCCTACCTGCCTCCTTTCTCAGTATTATCTCTACCAATGGGACTCGTAAAAACTATTTTTATGTCAGCATCAGATGTGGTTACAGTGAATTAGAAGCCATATAGGCTTCAGTGGCAAAAATCAGGAAAAATTCAGTTCAAACTACTTTTTGGCAAAGGTACATATGAATACGTATTTAAGAATATGCATCAGAAACATTTATAGACATCTTCTACAGTAAGAAAGAACAAGAGAAGTAAAGAAAAATGAGAATAAGTCAATTAATGAATAAATAAATGTATCAATAAAACAGGAGAAATTGAAGACAATGATGATAGTGACATATGAGCACTGAGGTAGAATTAGCTCAGTGCTGCATCTGAGGGCCAAAATAAAGGAGAAAGAGGAAGAAATAAGAAAGAGAAGAACAAGAGCATGAGGAGAAGGAGGAAGAGGAAAAGGAAGAAAACCAAAAAGAAGAAAAGGAAAAATAACATTACCAGTGAGTAAAAGAAATAATAATAATAATATTGCATGTGCATCTTACAGGTTGTCTGCATAGGTAATAAAGAAAAAATTCCTAAGAATATATTTATATTTATTTATTTTTATGTTTATATTTATAAACATTCATTTATGTTTATATTTATGAACATAAAAATGAATATAAAAATCCTTAATTATATATGCTTTATTCAATATAAATATGAATTTTTTATATCCTAAGAATACATATAGTCTTATAAATTTTTATATTTATATTATATATATAAATCAAGATAAAAAGACAAAACATTACTTAATTAAAAACACTGAAAAATAAAGCAACAGAATAATTCTGGGATAAAGCATAAGTATATATGTAAATAAGTGATTTATAAAAATAGAATTATTAAATTATAACTAAAAGTAGATATTCGTTTCTTTAGAAACTAAATACATATGCAAAGAGTTAACTGAATTAAAATAAATAAACAAGGTATAAGCCACAATATAATAAGTATACAGGTCAAAGAAGTACATATAATACACATGAATTTGAAGATTTTATGAAGTACAAAACATAACACCTTGATCCCAAGGAAGCCAGGAAACTCGCAGTATTCAATTACTATGACAGTAAAAATAAAAATTATCAAATCAACGTGTTGACACTTCCAAAATCAGCTGCCCGTCTAGTTCCACATATAAATTCTATCAAACATACAGAATGCAGTCTTTGACAGCTGTTTAAATTGAGACAAACCATACAGACATTAATCCTTTATATTAAGTCAGAATAGCATAGATACCAAGATCTGATGAAGTGCACAAAGGCAAATGACATAAAAATCTTTTTTTGAATATTGAAGTTAAAAAGATCTGGTAAATTCTAGCAAAGTTTAGTAGTATATTAAAATAATAATATATTTTGACCAATTATGGTTTATTGTAGAAATTAAAGGATGCATTAATATTTGAAATCCAATTAATGTCATTTAATGTATTAATAGTTTTAAAAATTAAAATTGATATTTGTAATGTTAAAGAGACTTTCGATAAAATTAAAGATGCATTGATCACAAGAAAGAAATCACACTGAAAATCCTTCTCTGAAAATCTTTATAATACAAATAAAGTATGTATCTACACATACATATATAACATATAAGCAGGCACATTACTCTAGAATTGTGGTGTAATGTTTTCCAATATAAGTGAACATCATTAAATTTCAACACTTTCAGAACAATACAATTATATGCATAAGTTTATGTATGTAGAGTCTGGAAGGAGTCACATCAACTTTTAACAGTTGCTTCCTCTAAGGGAAGAACTAGAGACAGACCATTAAGGCACTATATTAAGTTTCACTTCAGATTGCGGAAAATATTTCTTGTTTGATTTTTTTTTCCTTTCTTGTTTGATGTTTTTGAGCTTAGATATAAATTTCATTTGGATCTTAAAAGTTCAAAAAAGTAAACAAATGATAGAACTTATAACAAAGAAAAATATATTCATATGTATTTGTCTTCATTTATACAACATTAACAGAAAAAATGTCTGTGTTAAGAGCTTTTAAAAGTTAACAGCTTTTAAAAGTTAACAGAAGGGCATAAGAAAGGTAATTGTATCCCTGACTTCAAAATAATAGTGAAAACAATTTTGGATTTTACTGAACTATTGACACCTAATATGATGACCAACAGCTTGACAGTTTCATGAGTCAGGCAGTCTTCAATATAAGCTGTCAAAGATGAGAAGCTTCCTTGAACATTCCAGCTAGTGACCCTTCAATTCCAATGGAATGACTGACATACAACAGTTTGTCTATAATATCTTACAATATGTTTTTTCTATGGTTGTACATTTATCAAAGCTACCTGGCAGCCTTCCTATAATCAAGTCTGCAGTTACATGTTACTTGAAATGTGATGTTGATAGCTAGAAATACAAGCTAAAAATTAATCACAATTTTCTCATTCATTCTTAGTTGATAAAGCTATATATTTAATAAAAGAAAGTTATTAGGGAAAATAAAGCACATAAAAATAAATCTCAAATAGGTTTTTTTTAAACAGAGGTTCTTGGATGGGTTTCAGGTAAGTCCTCAAATCCTCAAATTTTGCATGCATAATTTTAGACATATGTTTATTGTTCTAATAAGGAATTTCATTAATTTCTATCAGATTTTAAACTGTGTATCAGAAGGATTGTAAAAATATATGTAAGCAAATCAAAGACTTAAACATAAGCTTTAGATTGCATAATTTGACATGTGTGTGTGTGTGTGTGTGTACAGACAGAGAGAAGGAGAGACGTGTATATAATTGACATTGCTGCTGTTCCTTTGAAGTTTTTAACTACCAAATATATATAGTGAATTATGTGAATATTTAAAGACTATTTATCTGTTAAGAAGTGGTGTGGGGAGAATCTTAACCATGAATGTTATTTATTAAATTGAGCATTTGTATGAAGATACAACAGGGCAACTGCAAAGACATTTCTGAAGTTGAAAAACGGGAGAGTACTTTCTATACTGATTATTGAGACTTCCTATAAAGACTTTTAAATTAATACAATATGGTCTTAAGGTAAAAATGGGACAATACATCCTCTGAACAACAATAAAAAACAAAATGGTCAAAAATTGAGCCACACATAAACGGACACTTGATTTGTGGCAATGTTGCAGAGCATTGGCGAAAAGAGACTCTTTTTAGTGACCAGTGCTGAGTCAGTCATATATACGTGTTGAAACAATGAAAGAATCTCTAAACACAAATTTACCTTCTATACACAAATTTGATTCCAGATGGATTTTATATCTGATTTTCAAAGGTAAAACAATAAAGATTTTGCAAGGAAACATATGAGCATAACTTCTCGTGTTTTGAATAAGTAAGCTATAATGAACAGGGCACAGTAAGTACAAACCATCAAAGGTAAAAAAAGAAAAGAAAAGCACATTGACCCCATGACCATTTTTCTGTCCAGACAGAAAACTTTCTCAGAAGTTTTCGTGTTTATACTTACAATTTTACATTCTCACTTCTTATTCTCTCTCCAACCTCTTCCCATTGGTTGTTGTCCCACACAACTTCTCTAAAATGACTTTAATCAAAGTGACTATTGACTTTCATCTTCCCAAGCCAATCTTTATCTCCAGTCCTTACCTTATATTAAGCAGCATTTGATACATTTTGCCACTTATTCCAAGATAAAACATGTAATTCTCTGGGGTTCCAAGACTCTCTACTTGATATTCCTATTACCTCACTGTCAGCTTTTTCCCAAGGGTCTTACCTGGATTATTTCACTGCTCCTGCTATAACATTAGAATATATCATGACTAATACCTGGATTTCTTTCTTATATATTTTCTTTGAGTGGTCAATGAAGTCTCATGAGTTTAAAATCATCTATAGGCTGTTTATCTTCAAAAATATTTCTCTAGTTTCGGGCTATTCCCTGATATTCAGACTCACGTTTTATCACCTGGACATCACAGTCTACATCCCTAATGTGCATCTCAAACCTAACATGATTGAAACAAAACTTCTCATTCACTTCATATGCCACCATGCAAAATTTACTCCTTCCCTAGCTATCTCACCTAAATAATATTTCCCTAGACTGGGAATATTCCTTGATTATTTCTTTTGCTTTAACCCTTATATTAGGTTGGCACAACAGTAATTGCTGTTTTTGCCATTACTTTTAATCCATCTTTGAGCCCTCTCAGCATTGCTTCCCAAGCATAATCGAACTTTAATTTTTCTTCTCCGCCACTGAAATATTTGTATCCCAAAACAAACATCTCTGTCTGAATTACTGAGACATCTTCCTACACACTGTCACTATTTAAATGATTGATCTTGAATTTGAACGCTAACCTCTGGAATGAAGTTGGGGAATTTGTGTGGACAATTTGCTTTCTAACTTGCTTATTCTTTCTACCTCTCTTTAAGGGATGCCAATGAGTCATAGGTTTGTTCTCTTTACATAATACTATAATTCTCAGAGCTTTACTTCACTTTTTCATGTTATTGTTTCCTTATTTTTGCCTGATTCAAATAACCGGTGTTCAGGATCTGAGATTCTTTCCTCAGTTTGGTTTATTCTGGTGTTAATGCCTCTGATTATATTATGAAATTCTTATAGTGAGTTTTTCAGCTCTATCAGATTAAGTTTGGCTCTTTCTTAAAATGACTATTTCATTTTTCACCTCTTGAATCTTTGTTCTGCATCTTGACAATCTTCATTGTCATCCAGATTCTGAATTCTCTGTCATTTCAGCCATGTATAGGAAGAATCAATATTGTTAAAAATGGCCATACTGCCCAAAGCAATTATAGATGCAATGCCTTTTCTATCAAATTACCAACATCATTTTTCACAGAATTAGAAAAACTTATGCTAAAATTCACATGGCACCAAAAAAGGGCCTGAGTAGCCAAAGCAATCCTAAGTAAAGAGAAAAAGGCTGGACACAACACACTACCTGATTTCAAACTATACTTCAAGGCTACAGTAACAAAAACAGCATGGTACTGGTACAAAAATGGACACATAAATAGAACGGGTTAGAGAAAGCAGAAATTAAGCCATATATCTCCAACCATCTGATGTTCAACACAGTCAACAAACAGTAGCAAGCAATGAAGAAAAGACTACCCTACTCAATAAATAGTGCTGGGAAAACTGGCTAGCCATATGCAGAAGTGGGCCCCTTCCTTTCACCACATACAAAAATCAACTCAATATGGATTAAATACATAAATATAAAACCTGAAACTATAAAAAGTCTGGAAAGAAACCTGTGAAATACCAATCTGGACATTGATCCTGGCAAAGATTTCATGATGAAGACTCCAAAAGCAATTACAAAATTGCAATTACAATTACAATCACAAAAGCAATTACCTAATTAAACTAAAAAATATATGCACAGCATAAGAAAATATGAACAGATTATACAGACACCCAGAGAATAAAAGAAAATACTTATTTCCAAACTATGCATTCTACAATGGTCTAATATCCAAAATCCACAAGGAACTTAAACCAACAAGCAAAAACCAAACAACTTCATTAAAAAATGTGCAAAGAATATGAACAGGCACTTCTCAAAAGAAGACGTACATATAGATGGCAAATATGAGAAACAGCTCAACATCAGGAATTATTAAAGAAATGTAAATCAAAACCATAATAAGTTATCATCTCACACCAGTCAGAAGAGTTATTATTAAAAGGTCAAAAAACAACAAGTATTGGTGAAGTTGCAGAGAAAAAGGAATGCTTACATACTGTTTATGGAAATGTAAACTAGTTCAACAACTGTAGAAAGCTGTTTGAGGATTTCTAAAAGAATGTAAAACAGACCTGCCATCGTTCAATCCAGCAATCACATTACTGAGTATATATCCAAAAAGATGTAAATCAGTCTCCCTAAAGACTCTTGGTAGTGTATGTTCATTGCAGCACTTTTCACAATAGCAAATACATGGAATCATCATTGATGCCCATCAACAGTGGGCCAGATAAAAAAAATGTGGTACATATAAGCCATGGAATACTATGTAGTCATAAAAAGAATAAAATCATATCCTTTGCAGCAATGTGGATGCAGCTAAAGGCCACTACCCTAAGCTAATTAATGCAGAAACAGACAACCATATACCACATGTTGTCACTTATAAGTGTTAACATGTGGTACATATGGTAGTTAAACATTGAGTACACATAGTCTCATAGGTGGAACAATTGACATGGGGACCTAATTGAGGGCAGAGAGTAGGAGGAAAGTGAGGATTGAAAAACTACCTGTTGGGTGCTATGCTCTCTATCTGGGTGGCAAAATAATTTGTACACCAAACCTCAGCAATACACAATTTGCCCATATAACAAACCTGCACATTGTATATCCCTAGAACCTAAAATAAAATTTGAAAAAAATGCAGTCAAAAGATTTTTTACTTTTTTATCAAAAGATAAACATAACAAATACTAGGAAGGATGCGGAGAGAGGGTAACTCTTATACCCTGTTATTGAGAATATAAATTAGTACAGCCATATGAAGAACAAAATGAAGCTTCCTCAGAAAATTAAAAACAAAACTACCATATGATCCAACAATCTCAGTACTGGCCAAAAACATAACATCTGTATGTTGAAGATATATCTGTACCCCACAATATTGTAGCAGTAGCCAAGATACAACATCAAATTAAATGTCTATCAGTGAATGAAGAAAGAAAATGAAATGTGGTATATATACACAATGAAATACTATTTAGCTATAAAAAAGAATAAAATTGTGTGAATTGTGACAATATGGATGAACCTAAAACATATTATGTTAAGTGACATAAATCAAGCACAGAAGGATAAATATGGCATAATCTCACTTACAGGTAGAACATAAAAATGTTTATCTGTTAGAAGTAGAGAGTAGAATAGTGATTACCAGAGGCTGGAAAAAGTAGAGAGAGTTGCGGAGACGTTGGTCAACTGGTCTAAAGTTAAAATTAGATAGGAGAAAGAAGTTCTGGTGTTGTATTGCACAATAGGATGACTATAGTAAATAATAACATATTGTATACTTCATAATAGTTAGAAGAAATAATTTTGAATGTTCTTACCACAAAGAAATGACAAGGGTTTGAAGTCGTCTGTTTTTATTATCCTGATTTGATCACTACACACTGTATGTAAACATCCCTCTGTACACCATTTGTGTCAAAATGTCACCTGTACCCATAAATAGATAGGGAAAATTGTCATGTGTTATAAAAACAAAATAAAATTTGTAAAATTGTGCCAAATCCACAGGCTAAATACATTTAAATGTCTGTACCTGGAACACTTTGATTCTAGGAATTGGACTTCTTATGAATTATGACATGGAAGAAAGCCACTTTCCTACTGGACAGTTATGCTATTATTATTTTTAAGTAATAATTATTATTTCTATTACATAAATGTGTGTATATATTTTTTATTTTATTTTATTTTGTATTCTTTGAGACGAAGTCTTGCTCTTGTCCCCCAGGCTGGAGTGCGATGGCGTCATCTCGGCTCACTGCAACCTTTGCCTCCCAGGTTCAAGCGATTCTCCTGACTCAGCCCCCCAAGTAGCTGGGATTACAGGTGCCTGCCACCATGCCTGGCTAGTTTTGGTAGAGACAGGGTTTCACCATGTTGGCCAGACTGGTCTCGAACTCTTGACCTCAGTTGATCCACCCGCCTCGGCCTCCCAAAGTGCTGGGATTACAGGCATGAGCCACTGCACCCGGCCCAGTATATTTTAATTTTTATAGCTACATAATAGTTGTACATATTTATGGATCACCTGTGATATTTTGATAAAAGCATATAATTCGTAATGACAAAATTAGAGTAATTGGTATATTCATCATGTGAAACTTTTGTGTGTGTGTCTTAAGAACATTGCAGTTTCACTTATCTAGTTATTTTGAAATATACAATAAATTATTGTTAACTATAGTCACCTTGTTGTACTACCAAACATTAGATCTTATTGCTTCTGCTTAACAGTATTTTTGTACCCATTAACCAACCCTTGTTTATTCCCCTCTTCCCACTACTCTAGGGTATGCTTTTTTACAAGTAACATAGCTATTTGTTTCCTCTTACAGTAGCTAGTCTACCCTAACCAATATAAAAATAAATACATTTTAGTATGGTTCTATAACAAATACTGGTTACACATGTAGTTCTGGCCTAGTAGCTCGTAGCCAGGTTATGGTCAGTGCAGGGTGGGTGTAGCAGATGCAGCAGGCTGGAAAGCTGGTGTTTCATCCTATGCTATGGAAAACTATTGCTTGTTTTAATTTGGAAGGCAGATCACATGCTTACCAACACTGAAAGTCGAGCCAAAACAATTGAAAAGAGCAAACATATTAGCATGTATATGGTACTCTTTGCCACTTAAAACAAAGTATTATAAGAGTTAAATAATTTACGTATGATAACATCAGTAACATTTGGTTGGCTAACAAAAAGAAATCGGAGAAAATACAGAAAATCCAAAGTAATTTGGTGACTCTGTGTCTACTGACACAAGGGAATAAGTGAAATCAAAAAGGATCAGAAGTCTTCAAGTTCTTGAGGAAATTATGCTGCAAACTGACTGCAAATGTAATGAAAGTTTCTGGTAGTAATCTGTCTTTGAAACAAACCCCGGTACTGCAAAGCCGCACCAAGAGGAAGCGGGCTTTAAAGTTACAACACCCCATTTAGATTATCAACTGAAATACCCATTTCAGATGTGATTATTGAGGATATAGGACAAGTAAAACTTTGCAGAGGGCAAATCATGAGCCATATAAACAATGATCAAGAAAATTCCTGCCAAGGAGAACTTTGGTCTATTCAAGAAAATTTCTTAACCATTCAGATCAAGGTGTCTTAACTATATGACCCATTTGAGTTTCATTAGTAACTGCTCTGAAAGAGTAAGGGCTGTTTTCCAGCCTTCCCTTTTTGATGGTACTTTTTATTATGTTTAAGTTCTCCTTGTTCTGCCTTTGTATACTGAGTGTTTGACAGAAAGGAGAAACATTATAACATGCCTTTTCTTTTGTAAGGTCTCTGGGCCACAGGCAACCCACTGGGTCTGATGGAGGGAACTGAGCGTTGCCTACAGGTCCTGAACTTTTAGCTGAATATAGTAATTGAGTGAGCTTTGGATTGTCACTGTTAAGAAAACATTGCATTCATTTTGTGAGACAAAGACTGTTCCTACATATTTCATGATCAAAGGAGAACGCACACAGATGGATAGTATCCACAAAAATCTGTTCTCTTCTTATTGGACTCATGGCTAAGAGACATCTGCTAATCTTTCTCATATCTAGGTGTGGCCATAACTTATCTTCAGTGGGATATTAACAGAAGGTTTGAGTGCCCTTTCCATGTCAGTCTTTACCTATTCAGCTTGCCCTTTGTATATCTTCTTTATCTTCCACTATCAATGTGCTGACATTTAACATAGAAACCAGTTGATAAAGCTGGCTGAACCATTTCAAACTGTTCCCATAGCCTATCAACACCCAACCTAGACAATTACTCTGGCTGGGTGCAGTGGCTCACGCCTGTAGTCCCAGAACTTTAGAAGGCTGAGGTGGTCGGTGCGCTTGAGCTCAGGAGTTCAAGATCAGTCTGGGCAACATGGTGAAACCCTTCTCTAAAACATATACAAAAATTAGTCAGGCACGGTGTCAAGTGCCTGTAGTCCTAGCTACTCAGGAGGTTGAAGTGGAAGGTTCGCTTGATCCCAGGAGGTCAAGGTTGCCGTGAGCCAAGATTGCACCACTGCACTCCAGTCTGCGCAAGAGAGCCAGAACCTGTCTAGAAAAAAAAAAAAGAAAAAGAAAAAGAAAAGAAAAATTACTCTGTAATTTTTTGTTGAGACCATTGGCCTACCTCAACTAATATAGAGTACAAAGTCTATTATTAGCGATGTATCATGTTTTCATATAATAAAACTGCAAAGAGAATAAAATCTCTAGCTTCTTATTCCTCCTCTTCCCACTACTTTCCATATGAGGAATAGTAATGTATCTAAATGGTGAGTTTGGAAAAGAAAACCACCTATACTTGCCTAACTCTCATTATCCTTTGATTAATTTACCTACCTCAGAGAGAACACCCACTGCTGTAATATTTAAATTAGAAAAACACACTCTACTCCTAATTTCTGCAAATTTCAAGTAGAATTAATTCAGGGGAATGTTAGCAAGTTGTGTGGCTGCATACCCAGACGAGCCAAGTTCTCCAAAAATAGCCTTTATTGCTAATAAGATGGCATTACAATCTTCATTTATGTGTGTCCTTTGGCTACTTTTTAAATAACGTTAGACTTGAATAGAAACACACAGTGAGCTATTTCTCAGCGTCTCTAAGAATAGCCTAAAGTTAAAACAAAACAAAATAGAACTTTACTTTTATATTTATTTCCTGAAGTAACCAAGTGCTTTTCCAAATACCTTTTCATTGTTCCTCTTCTGTCTCAGTCCGGCACTTTCACCACCCATTTAAGTAATCTAATTACATCTCTTAAGTAATCTTCAACTTGCATGGTGGAATTTATAAAGCAGCTCTATATTTGAAGTACATTGGGACATAAGCATAGGTCTTTATCTTTCACAATGTCAAAATGAAATTTCAACTAGGTTATTCTCAGGTGTGTATGATTCTTATCCACTTGTCAATTTGAAAATATATTTAATAAAGTGATTCCATTTAGTACTGTAATATCCTGATAGGATGGCACAGTAGTTTATGACAGAAACATCTGTAAAAATACTACAAAGGTAGTGGAGAACTTCTGGCAGTTTGGGAGAGCAAATAAAAATTTTTTTAGACAGGATCAGCCCTATATTTTCAAAATATGATGCCAAAGATATACTAAGTTAATTGTTTAGAATATATCTAAAAATATACCTAAATTATTATGATGAATATACCCTCTCTGATCCTATTTGCCCTATTTTAATGGGATGTTAAGACTGATGTGAGTTTCATGGAACTGGTAAATTTTACCTTAATAAATTAAGCACACCAAGAAAAAAATCCAAGAAGGTCAATAAAATGTTTGACATGGACAAATTCCTTTTTAAGTCTTCCCCACAAAACATCTGCAATACTATTTTATAGAGAAAATATAACTAATATTTAAAAGCCAAGTGCTTCAGATATCATGTGTAATTTAATGCTTAAAACTCACAGCAAAGCACTATGTCTACATACAGGAAATTTTAAAAGAGAGCCAGAGAATCGAGAGAGAGAGAGAGAGAGAGAGAGAGAACCAGATTACCAGATTTTCATACCCAGGAGACCTGAGTCTATGGTCCATAATGTAATTCATATGCTACTGTTAACTCCACACTTAAAAGACTTAAGACTTTTCATTTATACTTTAGGAGCACCATGATGTAAAGCACAGCAGTAGAGTGAAACAAGTTATCTGGGTTTGGAAGCTAACACAATACTTGCTGTCATTATGAGAGCAATAAATAATCTACTCAAGACTTTTTTCTCCTTTGTAAAATGGCGATAATGTCAGTCCATGCATCAAAACGGGTTGTGAAAATTGTAATTCGCTTAGTGGTTCTCAAACTACCTTGCATCAGAGTCACCCTGAGTTCTTATGCAATAGAGAAAGTGAGGTCTGAGATTTTGCATTTCTAAGAAGTTCTCATTGATGCTAATGTTGCTAATCTAGAAACCATATTTTGAGAACCACTGTATAAACTAATGTATATAAAGAATTAGCAGACTGACATTATAGGTGTCCAATATGCTTTGGCTGTTAATTTTCTTAGTGTTTTTTTTTTTCAATCTTCATTATAGTAAAAATTTAATATTTTTATTTCAGGCGATTTTTGATTTATTACCTTACTCCACTCCAGGAATATATACATTCAATAATTTTTAAATTATAAAGTGTTTGGGTAATAACACTTTAACAGAGTCTTTTGACAAAAGAAGAACGCTTTATAGAGTGAATTATTCTGTTTTATCATTTTGAAGTTTTATATGTTGGATTTTCTTAGGAATAACATCATTTAAATAGCCTGATATCTTAAAATGGAAATGAATAAGGAAATTCAGTTTGGGATGGTAAGTGTTGCTCTTGGTGAGTGTTTTCTGACCCCAATGCTTTTATTATGATTTTCTTCAATATTGCTTTATTGCCATTATGTATAGGTCTAACGTTTTCCTATATGATTGTCATAAGGACTAAACATTTATTTCTTTCTCACTATTATATCCATGCACCATGTAAACAACTATTAAGTATGATAAATGATTTATGTAATACATTCTTGAAAATTTCCTGATATTGTGATGTAATATGCAAACAGATGTGTGTGCATACATACACACACATACAATAATCTAATTCAGGACAGAAAGGGTAAAGAATAATTCACTTTAATTGTATTTTCAAAGCTATAAGAGAAGAGAATTGGTGACTTGTACAAAGAGGGAGAAACACACAAAAAATAAGCCAGGTAATACAAAATCCAAATAAAGACAGAAAACAGTCAAGAAGAGGGACTTATTTCTGGTGATGATACTAAATGAATGATTAATGAAGTGACAGAAAAACAAGAAGAAATTTACATTAAAGACTAAAACCATTTCATTTTTTATTTTGTTTGTTTCACTCAAAGAGACTGCTAAGAAATTAATGATATCTACAGAAATGACAGATTACATTTTAGAACTTGAAATAAAAATGGCAGCTTGGCCAGTGCCACTAACAGTCAAAAATTTGAATTATTTGATGAAAAATATATCTTGGAAAAGTTTACCTAACTTAAAACATGTATTTTCTACCTGTGTTCCGAGTATTAATGAATCATATACCTAATTTATTTATCTAATTTCAAAGAAAATATCTTCCTGCTGCCAGAAGGAAGGAGGAAAGAAAAATGTTTAGCACACAAATTAAATAATAAATAGTAATAGCAAACTGTGGATGACATCTACAGTTTTTCACAAGACAAAACAAAATATTTTGACTTATTTTCACTAGTTTTTTTCCTACAATTGTGTCAAAGAGAACAGTGACATTTGCATTAAATAGCTTGTGAAAATTGAACAAAGACTCTGCCCCAGTAAATACATTGCCTTCTTCAGTGAGATTATTTACTTCTTTGGCAGTTTCACTGTCGATGAGGACACGAGAAATTGCTTTTACTGCAGGCGGTATGATATGTGGAATTTTTATCAGATGGTTGTTATTAAACATTGTTTAAATGAAAAGTGACACAGTCTCTTTTAATGGGCTGAATGTTCAAAAGATTAGCAAACAAAAAAGGCTTCCAGCATGAACTGAATTGTTATGACATTTTTCTTGGCACACTGCCATAATATGAAAGTTTTCAATGATTTTAAAAGCTACCTGGACTGGTCTTAATTCTCAGTCCTCCTGGGAGGCTCCAAAATACTAAGGATTGTCTTTGGCTTTTTCTTGGGAAACTTCACTTCTTTCCTTGGCCTTTATTGATCTTAACCATCTCCAGAAACACACAGTTTATACCAACAAATACTTTCAAACACGAAGTAAAAAAGAATGAGTGATAAAAGAAAAAGCAATTAACTGTAACCAGATGAAAAATCCAGACTGAGGAAAATGCTCTGTTTTTCAAGTAAACAAAAACACTGATACTTTATTTACAACTCCAACTATATTTCCATTTCTTGCATGACCTTAAAAAACACATTCCACTGTGTAAACCAGAATAATTTCATATAATTTTTACTAAAAGATTATATAAATATTAGGATATTAAAAGTAATAGAAACACTTCATAGTCATATGCTATTTTTCTTTAGTGAATATCTATTTTAGGTAGATATCGGTAATTAAATAATTATATTTGCACAAAAGAGGAGGATTAGGTATAGAGTTATGTGTTAGTGAGTAATACGAAGATATTGAAATAGTTACTATTTCAAATGTTTTACACTAAGCCTTTGCAATGCAGCAGGACGAGGGCCAGACAAAACTCCTCAGACACTGAGTTAGAGAAGGAAGGGGTTTATTCGGCCGGGGGCATCAGCAAGACTTCAGTCTCAAGAGCCGAGCTCCCCGAGTGAGCAATTCCTGTCCCTTTTAAGGGCTCACAACTCTAAGGGGGTGTGTGTGAGAGGGTCGCGATTGATTGAGCAAGCAGGGGGTACGCGACTGGGGGCGCATGCACCGGTAATTAGATCGGAACAAAACAAGATAGGCATTTTCACAGTGCATTCCTATACAATGTCTGTAATCTATAGATAACAGAACCAATCAGGTCAGGGGTCGATCTTTAACTGCCAGGCCCAGGGTGTGGCGCCAGGCTGTCTGCCTGTGGATTTCATTTCTGCCTTTCAGTTTTTACTTCTTCTTTCTTTGGAGGCAGAAATTGGGCATAAGACAGTATGAGGGGTGGTCTCCTCCCTAAGCAGTATCTGGAGCAAAAATTAAGTAGATAAATGTCTTCAGAATCTGGCACATATAGTACTTATTGATATGTTTATATTTTCTAGCACAATAGTGGTAGCTAATTTATTAATAAATTACAGAAACTCCTTATTTTATTTACTTAAGTTACTTACATTTTTTTCTCCTAACTATATTTAATCATAAACCAATGTTATAAATCTAAATTATCTTTTGCAATTCTTCTTCTGCTTGTCTGATTGACTACATTTGACATAATTAATCATGTTTTCTTTGACAAAATTTCTTTACTGTTGTCTTGCATTGTAACACTATATATTTATTTGTGTGTACATATATATTTAATATATATTTATATAAATTATATAGATACACATTTCTATAGATATAAAATCTTTGTTAGGTTTGTTTGAATAGTCTAGATTACTTTGTATTTTATCTCCAAGTTTTTCTCTGTTTTCTCCTCTATTATCAATTTTAAGTTGTAATTGCCCAAAATTCTACCAAGTTTCTTCTCACTTTTACATTCTTTCTCTAATTGACATCATCAAATTTATACTGAGGGTCAATGATAAGCCATGAACCAAGTCATCTCAAAATTATCACACCTCTGAGACTACTAACTCAAACTTCCAAATCTCCAATCGTAATTTTTTATTCTGTGAAACCTCTATTGATAAAGAACTGCCACTCAAACTGCTATATGGTTTCAATGAGATCTCCATTTTGATGCCTTTACTTTTTCCCCATTTTTTGCCTAACAATAGATCAATATAGCAAGCTATATAATTGAGCTTTTGAATTGAAGTTCAATGAATTTAGTGTGTCCAACCCGTATCCCATTACACTTCTCCTGTCACACCAAAATACATGCCACTTCTCAAAGGTTTCTTCTCTCATAAGAGATAATATGCAAGTTGAAGTCAGAATTCCAAAAGGTCATCTAAACTTTCACACGCGTTTGTGTGAAGAGACCACCAAACAGGCTTTGTGTGAGCAATAAAGCTTTTTAATCACCTGGATGCAGGTGGACTGAGTCCAAAAAGAGTCAGCAAAGGGAGATGGGCTGGGGCCGTTTTATAGAATTTGGGTGGGTAGTGGAAAATTACAGTCAAAGGGGATTGTTCTCTGGCTGGCAGGGGCGGGGGTCACAAGGTGCTCAGTGGGGGAGCTTCTGAGCCAGGAGAAGTTATTTCACAAGGTAATGTCATCAGCTAAGGCAGGAACCGGCCATTTTCACTTCTTTGTCATTCTTCAGTTACTTCAGACCATCTGGATGTATAGTGCAGGCTTGGACTCAGAGGCCTGACATTCTTGTCTTCTTAAATTAATAAGAAAAATAAAATGAAATAGTAGTAAAGTGTTGGGGCTATGAAAATTTTTGGTGGTGTATGGAGAGAGAATGGGCGATGTTTTTCAGGGCTGTTTTGGGTGGGATTAGGGGTGGCATGGGAATCTAGAATGGGAGAGATTAAGCTGAAGGAAGATTTTGTGGTAAGAGGCAATATTGTGGGGTTGTTAAAAGAAGCATTTGTCATACAGAATGATTGGTGCTGGCCTGGATGCAGTCTTGTATGAATTGAGAAACTAAACGGAAGACACAGGGTCCTAATAAGAGAAGGAGAAAAACAGGTATTAAAGGACTAAGAATTGAGAGGACCTAGGACATCCAATTAGAGAGTGCCCAAGGGGGTTCAGTGTAATTACTTGCTTGGTTGGTGAGTTTTTAGGCTCTCTTCACGTTTTGGGGGTATAGTTCAAGTTGCGCTGGTGTCTGGAATGAGACTGGGGCCTAATAAAAAGGAGTGTCCACACAGGAGCTCAAATGGGCTGTAACCTGTAGCAACCCGAGGACAGGCCCGAATTCTGAGAAGGGCAAGTGGTAAATTTCATGCGCATCCTTGTGAAGAGACCAACAAACAGGCTTTGTGTGAGCAATAAAGCTTTTTAATCACCTGGGTGCAGGTGGGCTGAGTCCAAAAAGAGAGTCAGCAATAGAGGTGGGGCCGTTTTATAGGATTTGGGTAGGTAGTGGAAAATTACAGTCAAAGGGGTTTGTTCTTTGGCTGGCAGGGGCAGGGGTCACAAGGTGCTCAGTGGGGGAGCTTTTGAGCTAAGATGAACCAGGAGAAGGAATTTCAGAAAGTAATGTCATCAGTTAAGGCAGGAACTGGCCATTTTCACTTCTTTTGTGATTCTTCAGTTACTTCAGGCCATCTGGATGCATACATGCAGGCTTGGGCCCAGAGATCTGACATAAACAATCTCCATGTCCAGCACTTTTCACATTCCTATAAATTCTACATATTAAATATCTTTAATTCTAGCCACCTTCATTTAGGTCTACTGCAAAAATGTTAATCCAATGTTGATACTCATATTCTACAGAAATTAAATGAGCTTTGGTTATCCACATTTTCTCCTCACCCTTTTATGATTTCAATACATTCTTCTCACAGCAATTAAAGTCTTAAAATATAAACTATATAAAGTCATTTATTCAGATACTTGATATTCTTTAAAACTTTTCAGTTTCTCTTAAAATAAACTTCCAATATTAAAAGACTCTATACTCTTTTAAGCAGACATTACTCATAAGAAACTGAGTTAGTTTGCGAATATTTTCTCCTGTAAAACTGCATAGAAGAAAAGTAAATTACTTCCATTCAGCATCTATTTTATATGTAAAAGGATAGTATTTTTAGCAATTATTAAATCAAGTTTATTTGTCTTTCCGATTTAGCCTACAGAGGATTTCTAAGTGGTATGAAAGTACTCCTCTTTCCCAGAGATTTCAATAGAAATATTTTTAAAATTATGCTATGTCACACTTAGTACTATGGCTAAATATGGGCACAAAACCTTTTTATTAACATCATTTATCCCAGATGAGAAAATGCTAAAATATTTTTTAAAAATTTAATAAAATCTCAAGACTTTTCTAGCCTTGTGTATAGGAAACTGCCAATTCCATCACAGCCTAGCTATCTGTTCTTCCTAGGGTAGGAGAAGAAGTGAATTTGAGAGGCACTTGTGAAATTTACAGTTCAAAAGCACAGGCTTACTAAAAACTGAGGCTTAATCAAAGGATGCTTCCCACTGCCACACCTTACCACTACATTCCCAAAGACCTAAAAGGAACTTACTTGTTCCTTTTACTCAGTGCTACAGTTTGGATTTATTGTGTTTCCTCCAGAATTCAGGTTGAAGTTTAATTCCCAGTCCAACAGCATGAAGAGGTGAGGCCTTTAGGAAGTTATTAGAACAGGATGGCTCCACCCACATGAAGTTACAGGAAACACCTAAGACAAGGAAGGAGAGGAAAGCATGGGAGCTTGGTTAGCTGGGACCTGCTGGGAACCTAGAGAGACTCCCCAGTTTGGGGAAAAAGTAAGTGAGAGGACCCTAGCAGCCTGCATTCCTACCACAGGCTCCTCCAATCCTAGGCACAAGAGACCCACTTTACCCTCAAAGACCCTGAGAATAACATAGGGAGCTGCCTGGAGACAGTGAGATGGCAGTGTCCAGAGAGAAAGCTAACGCTGCTTCTCACCTTTCCCTGAAGTCTTAAGCTACAGTGTGGCACTATTTCGAGAGCCCAGCTCCCACCAGGCAGAATCCTGCTTTGGAGTCCAACAACCCCTACAACTCCACATCCCTTGGCCTCCATAGACATTCCCTACCCCTGGACAAAATGGTGCCTGGCTGCTGCTTTCAGAGCTGAAATGCAAGCTACTGGCAGTGACCCTACTATCCCCAGTAGTGAGGCCATTATGCATTTACAAGCATAATGTAGGTTTCATTATAGGCAATGGCAGGGTCATCCTAAGGCCCCTGGTATAATATTTGAGTTGGGGCAACAGTGGCTGCAGCTGTAAGTAGGCAGTTGGGAAGTGTGTAGCTCAGTTATCACCCTGCTTGCAGCTATCACCTGCGTCCAAAATACATACTCCCCAACTGCCTGCCTACAGTTGCAGCCACTGCTGCACCAAGTCAAGCATTACACAAGGGGCCTGTGCATTACTCTGCCACTGCCTATCACAGCTAGCAGCGACATGCACCACAAAGCATCCTGAAGAAAGATCTGACTGGCTCAGATCAGCACTATTTCCACTCAGCACCTGAACTCACCAATCAGGAGTCTGAGAATAGCCCTGCCTCGTCTGTCACCATTAGTACTTTAACATTCATCCTAGGGGCCAGAGGGCAAGCCCACACAACCTGCCTCTACCACCACAGCTATCATTCATTCATATGTGCCACCTTCAGGTCTGGGGATATGCCACCACCAAGCCTGTTGCAGCCACTGCCAACACAAACGCATACCACTTGGGAGTGAGATGGTTGTCATACCAATGTTACTACTGCTGCTCATGCCGTGCTCACTGCCCAGGGACCTGAAGGCCTGCCCAAATAGCCAGCTCTCTGCTGTCATTGCTGTCACCCAAGCAAGCTAGCTGGAGGCCTAAGAATTGGCCTACCTGAATCTGTTAACTTTGGTGCCACCATATGTTGCCCTGTGGCCCAAAGACAGGCTTACTCAGTCCACTACTCCCACCACTGAGACACAGAATGGGTCCACCTGCTGTCACCTTCCCAAGAAAGGGGACATGGCCTCCACTAATAACCACATTCCAAGCCATTGAGGAAATCACAGGTACCATTAATGTTGTTTACAACCAAATAAATCATATGAATCCTGCACTACTGAACACACCTAGAATGAAAGTGAAAATGCCTTAAACAACCAACACCGTAGATACATATTCGGGAAAAAGTCCTTCCCTATGAAAGGAAATTTGAAAAATTGAAGGTAGTGTCTGTTACACCAGATGGGAAGATAATTCATTTAAGGACATAAGAAACATAAAAAGCAAGAAAATACGATGTCTCCAAAATAACACAATAATTCTCCAGCTTTAGATAACAACGAAATGTTTAAAATCCTGAAACTAAAATTCAAATAATATTAAAGAACTCAGTGAGATACATAAGAATGAAGATAAAAAATACGAAGAAGTCAGAAATGCAATTCAGAATATAAATGAGAAATGTACCAAGGAGATAGATATCATAAAAAAGAACCACATGTAAATTCTGAAACTGAACAATTCATTGATTGAAATTAAAAAAGAAGGCATTTGAAAATTTCAACAATAGACTGGGCCAAGGAGAAGAAAGAATTTTAGAACTTGAAGACAGGTCTTTTGAAATAATCCAGTCAGATGAAAATATAGGAAGAAAACAAAGAATAATGAACCAAGATTTCGTGACATATTGGATACCATAAACTGGCCAAATATTTGAATTTTAAGTGTGCAGAAAGCAAAGTATAAATAAAAGAAAGGGAAAATCTATTTAATGAAATTATAACTGAGATGATTTCAAGTCTAGCAAGAGATTAGATAACCAATACAGGAAGCTCACAGATCTCTGAATAGTTACAATTCTAAAAGGTCTTCTCTATACATTACAGTCGAACTGTCAAAAGTCAAATAGAAATTCTAAACACAGCAAGAAAAACTGTCAAATCACTTATAAGGGAAGCCCCATAAGACTAACAGCAAATTTCTTGGCAGAAACACTATAAGCTTGGAGAGAATGGAATGGTATATACAGAGTGCTGAAGGAAAAATTAAAAATGTCAGTCAAGGATATTATACCTAGCAAAGTTATGCTTCATTAAAGAAAATAAAAAGGAAACAAATATAGACTTGCTGAGTGGGTAAAATCCATGACCCAACTATATGCTGCAAGAAATTCTTCTCACCTTTAAAGGCACTTACAAACTGAAAGTAAAACAACAAAAAACGACATTCCATGCAAACAGAAACAAGCAGGAGTAGCTGTACTTATATCTGATAAAAAAAGTCTTATGTCACAAACAGTAAAAAGAGAAAGATAGGCTTATTACATAATAATAAAGCAGTAAATCTACAAGGGAATTTAATCATTCTAAATATATATGAACCCACCACTGAAACACCCAGACATACAAAATGAATAATATTAGACCTAAAGGGAGAGATAGAGTTCAAGGCAATACTTGACGAGGACTTCAAAGCCCCATGCTCAGCACTACAAAGATTATCTAGACAGAAAATTAACAAAGAAGCATTGAATTTAAAAAGCAATTTAGACCAAATGGACTTAACAGACATTCACAGAATATTTCATTCAACAGCTACAGAATTTATTGACTTCTCATAAGCACCTGGAAGATTCTCCAGATAGACCATAAGTTAGGAGACAAAACAATACTTAACAAATTTTTAAAAATCGAAACATATCAAGTACCTTCTCAGAATACAATGTAATAACATTAAAATCTACTAATAAGAGGAAATTTGGAAATTTCACAAACACATGGAAATTAAACAGTATGCTCCTGAATGACCATTGTGTCAAGGAGGAAATAAAGAGGAAATCAAAAAAATTATTGAAACAAAAATATACATAAATACAACTTACAAAAACCTATGAGATACAGCAAAAATTGTGCTAAGAGGGAATTTTATAGCAATAAATGTCTGCATCAAAAACGTAGAAATATTTCACACAAACGACCTAATGGTGAACCACAAGGAACTAGAAAAGCAAAAGCAAAACAAACACAAAATTAGTAAAGGACAAGAAATAATCATTCTCCATACATATTTATGTACATTTCACAACTTAAAATGTGAGCTCTAAAACTGAAAAGAAAAAAAACCTATAGGTAGTTGTAGCCTGAATGGAGAAGACACTGATAGCATTATCTCTTATTTATTCACTTATCCATGTATTTATTTATTCAACCAGTCTGAACTGAGTGCTCACTACATGCTAAGCACTGACATAGGAGTAAAGGTAAAAGATTTATTAGAAGGAACCACCCTTCATCTGGAGAGGCCACTGTATGAATGAAAATGTTTCAGATAACCCCTGTATCTTCAAAAAAGAGAAAGAATAAGCCTTGGCCAAGATAGTGGTTGGAGTCCAGACTTAGAAGAAAAGTGTGCCCTAGGAACCAGCAATCTCAAAGAGGGAAGATGATGTTCAACAAGGCAAAAGGGAACCCTAAGGTATTTCTCTTGAAGTTGATATTGAACTTAAATTGGCTTCTGCAACTGTGGATGGTAGCCACTAACATGAGACTAAAGTTTCCCATGATAAATGTGCTTTCAAGCAGAGGTTGGTTAGTTTCCTAGGATAATTTATTTTGTTTGAATATTCCATTTCTTATTCTGGTCAGGCGAATGGATTACCCTTTTTTTCCCATATTGAAATGGCTTGGAGAAAGAAGGTAAATATTATTTTAATACACCAGGAAGATGTTGATTATTAATGTCACATCACATTCATCCATTACATTTATGGGGTTAACAGCAAGAGGACAAATTATGTGTAAGGGTTATATATATATGTGCATGTATGTAAAACCAATTATTAAAATATGCTCTCTCATCCTCCTGTTGTAATTATACCTTCACACAAGTAAAATAAGGAAATTATGTAAAAAGCTATAATATTTATTTGAACAAAACTCAGCAAAATACCAGAGATCACTTAATTTATTATTTATGTTGCATGTTTGTTTCACTGAAAAGGCAGCAATACTTGAATGAATAATAAAATAAAAATAATATATTGTATAATAATGTAATAATATGTTTTGTCCTCACAGTAGTAAACTCTTTGTTATAGTAAGAATGTTTACAGTTTGTATCCTACTAAAAGTGAATTTCTAAGAAATAAAAATAAATTTACATAAAAAATGTACAAATGTGCATAGATTTTTTAATAAAATTATAGATTAAAGGAAGTGTAAAGTTCAAACTTCAAAATTCTACTGGTCAATATTTATCTTGTTACTGATATAAATAATTGATATCATGAGATCAAAATTTCACCTAGAACTATACATACACATTTACAGTAGGAGGGATTATTTAATATTACAATAGGGTTTCAATCACCACGTGTGATTATTCTGAATACGGTGTAATTCTGGAGTATCACTGGAACCATGAATTAAAATAAAAGTGAAGAAAGAAAAAGGTTGCTCAATGCTGCTTGGTGATGATACTTGGTTATGCAGGAATCTGTGGTATTCATGCTGTGAAGAAGAATTTGACAAGTTAATTAATTTGTCTTTTCTCTTTCCTAAATGCTTGTGCTGCTCAGATTGTCTCCACACTCTGTCACAGTGCATTCTGTAGTGTAGGCAGCAGCACAATGTACAATTTTTTTTTTAAATAAATATTCAGACATCCTTTATTTCAAGGACAGGGGCAAGCGATGCAGTAAAGCATTACCCCGCTTCCAAAAAGGCATTTCTCACAGTGGCAGGCATTTAGGGTTGTGGTCCCACCATCCCAACACTAACCATTGGTTCCCAAGTGACAGAAGTACCCAAGTATACTTTATAAAATTATTTGTGTGTGTGTGTGAGAGTGTGTGTGTGTGTGTGTGTGTGTGTGTCTGGGCGTCTGAGTGTAGTTATAAACGGTGGGTCCTCTAATGTACCAGCCAAGATCAGAGGCCTCTTATGCCCTGGTCTAAAGGAGATATTCATGGAGTTATCTGTAAAGTGCATTAAAATCACATAAATGATATAATATTCTGGTTTGGGGAAAAGAGAGAAAGATACATAATTATTTCTTAGAAGTAATGTAACTTCAGATGAGTTTGGAGCATGGGAGTGAAGTATTGTTATTGAACCAAACTGGAGTCTGCTCCTGTGGCATAGCAATGCCAGACACTGACATCAGAACTGCAGGCAGAGAAAGTTTTTGCAGGCACAAAGCAAGGAGAATCGGGAAGCTAATGCTTAAGACCTGAACTGCCCGTGAAGCTAATGCTTAAGACCTGAACAGGTTACAGGCAAAGTCATAAATCAATACTTGTAGCCTATCCATTGCTCTGACCTAAAGAGGTGAGATATCTTGAAATGGGGACCCATGGGTTATAGGTGGATTCAAAGGTTTTCTGACTTGCAACTGGTTCACGAGGTGAAGTTTTGTTTAAAAAAATTGAGATGATCAGGAAAAAAAAAAAAAAGTTATTTCTGGGGTATGACCTCCTCTACGCCCCTGAGGAAGGAATTTAGTATTCAGGAAAGAATGACAATCTGAGTTCAGTCCTCACCTTCCCCTTATCTGAGGTTGACATGCCAGTGGATTCATTTTCTGGGAGTTCAGCTTTGTGGAAAAAAAAAAAAGAGAAAAATCTGAGAGATCAATTTTAAAATGTTACCTTTAGTTTCTGCAGAAGAACCAAACACCCTGTGATTCTAGCTTCTTTGGCTATACTTTTAAGCAACTTTTACCTTATTACTTATTTCATAGCTTATTTGCTCTTCAGGCATGCTAGGTGCCTGAAATTTCTCTTAAAGGAACTCAAGGTTTTCATTATTTCCATGTTTGGAGGGCCTCCAGGTCCCTAAGAAGTGTCCCTGCTCCATCTCATTATCTACAGAACTGCACAAGCAATATATAAAATATTTACTAAACCACTGCCCCCAACGTTTTTGGCACCAGGGACCAGTTTCATTGAAGAAAATTTTTCCACTGAGTGAATGGAGGGGATGTTTTCAGGATGAAACTGTTCCACCTCAGATCATCAGGCATTAGATTCTCATAAGGAGCACACAATCTAGATCCCTCGCATACACCGTTTACAATAGTGTTCTTGCTCCTATGAGAATCTAATGCTGCCACTGATCTTTCAGAGGGCAGAGCTCATGTGGCAATGTCCACTCACCCACCCCTCACCTCATGCAGTGTGACCCAGTTCCTAATAGGCCTGAAAACAGTAAAGATCTGTGGCCTGGGGTTGGAGATCCTCTACCAGACAATCTTTGCCTCTGAGGATTTCATTAGCTCTTTTCAGAGCCACATGACAGTATTTACCTAGATAATTTATCTTACAGTAAATCAAACTTTACATTTTTTATCCATGTAAGAGATTAGTAGATGCTATATTTGAATGGTTATAAATATATATACAGACACACACACACACACACACACACACACACACACACACACTGGCTATATGTAAATACAAAGAAAAAATAAAGATTTAGTCCAATGCTATGGTTTGAATGTGTCCTCTGAAGTTCATAGGTTGGAAATTTAATCTTCAATGCAGCAACGTTGAGTGGTGGAAGCTTTAAGAGATGATTAGGTCATAGGTGCCCCGCCCTCATGCATGGATTAATACTGTTATTGCAGTAATTGGTTAGTTATTGCAAGAGTGCAGGAGTGGGTTTCTGAAGAAAGGATAAATTTGGTTGTCCCCCCTTCTCTCTTTCTGTCTCTCTCTCTCCCCCTTAATCTCTCTGTCTGCCATACATCATCTTTTTCTATTCCACCTCTCTAACTTGGGATAATGCTGCAAGAAGATCCCACAAGGTGTGACTCCTTAATCTTAGACTTCTCAGCCTCCAAAACCATGAATCAAATTAATTTCTCTTTATTATAAATTACTCGACTTCAGGCATTCTGTTACAGTAGCATAAGACAGACTAAGATGTTTAACCTATGTAGTTTAAAGATTAGAACATTGAATTTTAGATAAATGAATAGATTCACACAAGAATATCCAGAAAATTAGTGCTACAATAATGGCAAAATCTGGATCATCTTAACCCTTAAGTCTAAAAGCTCTATTCAATTCACAACTATATTATTCTTTAAAGAATACTAATATCTGGGAAAGCTATTTTTACAGGCATAGAGTAATTAATATGCTACCTGTCCTATGTAGGTGACATCTGTGAAATATTTTCCTCATTTCTAATAAGTTGATATGTTGCATATAATTATTATACAATAAATTATTTGTGATCAAACACCATAAGGAACAATGACAAGAGCTAACCAAAAAAGAAAAACAAAAACAAAAAAACTGCGACAAGGCAAAACTGCTGAAAGCAGTACTATGTGCAGATCTCAAAAGAAACCAAGATAGAGAGTAAATGAAAATCAGGAAAAAACTGAACAGCTAGAAATACTGCAATACACAGAGAAGACGCAGGTATAAACTGGAGAGATATAATCCCTTAGTGTACCTTTGAAAATGTACATTGCATTATGAAGAATAATGTATACATTTTTCAAGAAAATATAGCTAAAACTTTTAAACAGTTAAAATTTTTCTTCAACATTTCCATGTCAAAATTATGAGATAATCAAAGCTAATGTAAAGCAAAAATAGAATCAAACTCTGTCATTGATTTGAAGCCAAGATGGCAAATGAGACATGGAAAGGAAGAGCTTTTTCCATGAATAGGCTAGACTATCAAAAAGACTAGAACACCACTAAGAGATCTTCAGAAAAATGGCATTGATAGTGGACTGAGGGAGAACTCAGAAATGGCTGAAAGGGGAGGATGCTGGGAATCCTGCACAGGGTTGTCAAGCACCAGGATTCATTTTTGTCCTCGAGTGGCTCCTGGTGAATGGGTGAATGAAAGGGTGTGGGGTGGCCAACTCTTGCCATAGACTTGAGAATCTTAGCTGCAGGAAATCACACTTAGCTGAATGTTTGAGCTGGCAGCAAGAGCTTCCAGGAGAGCTGGCAGAGATAGAATTCCAGGCTATATGGATCCCAGAGAATTTGGCGCAGGAACAGTGTTTTTTAATCAACTCAGCTAAACAAAAATAAAGAAAAAAAATTTTAATGAAGAAAACCTCTGAGAAATACGGGATTATGTCAAATGACCAAAACTAGACTTATTGGCATCCCAAAAAGGGAGGGAGAAAGAGGAAGCAATCTGGAAAAGATATTTGAAGATGTTGTTCAAGAAAATTTTCTCAACCTCACTGGAGAGGTTGACATGCAAATTCAGGAAATTTATAGAGCCCCAGTAAGATACTATACAAGACAATTATCCCCAAGACACAAAGTAATAAGATATCCAAGGCTAATTCAAAACAAAAAGTATTGAAAGCAACAAGAGAAGGAGCAGAACATATACAAAGGAAACCCCATCAGACTAAGAGTGGACTTTTAGCAGAAACCTTACCAGCCAGAAGAGACTGGGGGCCTATATTCAGCATCCTTAAAGAAAAGAAATTCCAGTGAAGAATTTCATCTCCACCCAAATGAAGTGTCATAAGAAAAAGAGAAATAAAATCTTTTTAAGACAAGCAAATGCTAAGGGAATTATTTAACACTAGACCCACCTTACAAGAGATCGTGAAGGGAGTGCTAAACATGGAAGTGAAAGGCTATTACCTGCCACCACAAAAACACACTTAAGTACATAGTCCACTGATGCTATAAAACAATTGTGCAATGCAGTCAACATAACAATCAGCTAATAACATGAAGATAGGATCAAATTCTCACATATCAAGAATAACCTTGAATGTAAACAGGGTAAATACCCCACTTAAAAGACACAGAGTGGCAAGTTGGATAAAGAAGAAAGACCCAACTGTTTGCTGTCTTTGAAAGACCCATCTCACATGCAGTGGCTTCCACCCTCTGAAGCCACAGCCTGAGCTGTATTTTGGCCCCTTCCAGCTATGGCTGGTGCAGCTGGGACACAGGGAAGCAGTCCTTAGCCTTCATACAGCACAGGGACTTCAGGCCCGGCTCACAAAATCACTTTTTCCTCCTGGGCGTCTAGGCCTGTGATGGGAGGGGCTGTGGTGAAGGTCTCTGACGTGGTCTGGAGATGTTTTCCCCATGGTCTTGGGGATTAACATTAGGGACCTTGCTACTTGTGCAAATTTCCACAGCCCACTTAAATTTCTCCACAGAAAATGGGTTTTTCTTTTCTATCACATAGTCAGGCTGCAAATTTTACAAATTTTTATGCTCTGCTTCCCTTATAGAACTGAATGCCTTTAACAGTACCCAACTCACCTCTTTAATGCTTTGCTGCTTAGAAATTATTTCCAACAGGACAGGGTGCAGTGGCTCACTCCTGTAATTCCAGCACTATGGGAGGCCTAGGCAGGCAGATCATGAGGTCAGGAGATCAAGACCATCTTGGCCAACATGGTGAAACCCTGTCTCTACTAAAATACAAAAAGTTTTCAGGGTGTGATGGTGGGCACTTGTAGTCCCAGCTACTCAGGAGGCTGAGGCAGGGGAATCGCTTGAACCAGGGAGTCGGAGGTTGCAGTGAATTGAGATTGTGCCACTGCACTGCAGCCTGGCAACAGAACGAGATTGCATCTCAAAAAAAAAAAAAAAAAGAGAGAGAGAAAGAAAGAAATTATTTCCACCAGATACTCTAAATCATCTTTCTCATATTCAAAGTTCTGCAAATCTTTAAGGCAGGGGCAAAATGCTGCCAGTCTCTTTGCTAAAACATTATCCGTCACCTGTACTCCAGTTCCCAACAAGTTTATCATCTGCATTTGAGACTACCTGAGCCTAGACCTTATTGTCCATATTGCTGTCAGCATTTTCAGCAAAGTCATTCAACAAATCTCTAGTAAGTTCCAAACTCTCCCACATTTTCCTATCTCCTTCTGAACCCTCCAAACTGTTCCCACTTCTGTCTATACCCAGTTCCAAAGTTGCTTCCACGTTTTGGGGTATCTTTTCAGCAGCACTCCACTCTGCAGGTACCGATTTACTGTATTAGTTCATTTTCACACTGGTAATAAAGACATACACAAGACTGCAAAGAAAAAGAGGTTTAATTGGACTTAAAATTTCACATGGCTGGGGAGGCCTCAGAATCATGATGGAAGATGAAAGGCACATCTTACATGGCGGTGGCAAGAGAAAATGAGGAAGATGCAAAAGCAGAAACCTCTGATAAACCCATCAGATCTCCTGAGACTTATTCATTATCACAAGAATAGCATGGGAAAGACCCCCATGATTCAATTACCTCTCCCGCTGGGTGGCTTCAACAACACTTGGGAATTCTAGGAGGTACAATTTACGTTGTGATTTGGATGGGACCACATCCAAACCATATCAACACTTGACCAAATGGACTGAACAGCCATCTGCAGAACACTCCACCCAACAACAGAATAGATGTTGTTCTCATCTGCACATGGCACATATTCTAAGATTGACCACACAATCAGCCATAAGGAAATTCTCAACACACTACAAAAGAAAATTCAAAATTATACCAACCACACTCTTGGAATACAGCACAATCAAAATAGAACTCAATATCAATAAGATATTTGAAAACCACACAATTGTATGGAAATGAAGCAACCCACTACTGAATGAGTTTTGGGTCAACAACAAAATTAAGACAAAAATCAACAAATTCTTTGAAACTAATAAAAGCAAAAATACAACCTGCAAGAATCGAAAGCAATGCTAAGGAGAATGTTTAGAGTGCTAAATGACCATATCAAAAAGTTATAAAGATCTCAAATTAAACACCTAACATTAACCATAGAAGAACTAGAGAATCAAGAGCAAACCAACCCCAAAGCTAGCAGAAGAAAATAAATACCCAAAATTAGAACTTAATGAAATGAATATTGAGACATGGAAATTCATACAGAAGATCAACCAAAACGAAAGTTGATTTTTGAAAGAATAAATAAGATTGTTAGACCACTAGCTAAACTAATGCAGAAAAAAGACATAACATACAAATAAAAAGAATCAGAAATTAAAAAGGGAACATTACTCCTGACCCCACAGAAATACAAAGAACCCTCCCAGACTATTATGAACACCTCTGTGCACACAAACTGGAAAGTCTAGTAAAAATGGACAGATTCCTGGAAACATACAGCCTCTCAATGTTGAACTGTGAAGAAATTTAATTCTTGACCAGACCAACTGGCTCTCAAATTGAATCACCAGTAAAAACCTAACAACCAGAAAAAGCCCTGGACCAAATATATTCACAGCCAAATTCTATCAGACATATAAAGAAGAACTGATACCAATCCTACTGAAACTATTCACCAAAAAACAAGAGAGGAGACTCCTCCCTGATTCATTCTATGTGGCCAGCATCATTCTGATATCAAAACCTGGCAGAAACACAATGAAAAAAGAAAACTACAGGCCAATGGTCCCCATGAACACAGATGCAAAAATCGTCAACAAAGTACTAGCAAATAGAATTCAGCAGCACTTCAAAAAGTTAATCCACCACAATCTAGTAGGCTTTATTTGTAGGATGCAAGGTTGGTTCAAAATACACAAATTAATAAATGTGATTAATCACATAAACAGAACTTTTAGTTTAGTTTAGTTTTTGTTTGTAACAAATGTGACATGATCATCTCAATAGAGCATAAAAGGCTTTGGACAAAATTCAACATCCCTTTATATTAGAAACCCTCAACAAAACAGGTATCAAAGGAACACACCTAGAAAAGCAAGGGCTATCTATGACAAACCCACAGCCACATCATACCCAATAAACAAAAGCTGAAAGCATTCCCTTTGAGAACCAGAAAGGACAAGGAGTCACACTTTCATTCCTATTCAACATAGTACTGGAAGTTCTAGCCGGAGCAATCAGACAGAAAAAAACTGAAAGGCATCCAAATAGGAAGAGAGGAATTCAAACTATCTCTCTTGACGATGAAGTGACCTGCACCTAGAAAACCCTACAGTTTCTGCTCAAAAACTCCTAGAGCTGATAAACACGTCATAAATTTTCTGGATACAAAATCAATGTACAAAAATTGTAATGTATCTATACACCAACAACGTCCAAGCGGACAGCCAAATCAAGAACACAGTCCCATTCACAATAGCCCCCAAAAATAAAATAAAATACTTAGGAATACATCTAAACAGGCAGACAAACGACCTCTACAATGAGAATTCCAAAATACTGCTGAAAGAAATCAGAAATCAGAGACAACACAAATAAAAATATGTTTATGCTGATGGATAGAAAGAATTAATATTGCCAAAATTGCCATATTGCCAAAATTGCCATATTGCCCAAAAGCAAATTATAAATTCAATATTATTCCTACCAAAGTATCAATGATTTATTTACAGAATCAGAAAAAAATCTATTTTGAAATTCATATGAAACTAAAAGTATTCCAAATAGCCAAAGCAATTTTAAGGAAAAAATAATAAAGCCTAAGTCATAACACTATCCAAGTTCAAACAATACTGCAAGGTTACAATAAACAAAACAACATGGTACTACTACAAAAACAGAGATATAAACCAATAGAACATGTTCTGTCTTCAATAGAAGACAGAAATAAAGCTGCACACCTACAACCATATGGTCTTCAATAAAGTTAGCAATAACCAGCAATGGGGATCGGAATCCCTTTTCAATAAATGGTACTGGGATAATTGGCTAGCCATATGCAGAAGATTGAAACTAGATCCCTTTCTTTCACGACATATAAAAATCAATCCACCATGGATTAAAGATATAAAATGTAAAACTATAAAAATCCAAGAAGAAAACCCAGGTAATATTTACCCTGGACATAAACCATGGAAAATATTTCATGATTAAGACTCCAAAAGCAATTACAAAAAAAAAATGGAAAATATACACCTATCAACAGTGGACTAAATAAAAAAAATGTAGTACATACACACAATTGAATAATATGTAACCACTAAAAAAAGAAATAATGTCCTTTGCAGCAGTATCAATGCAGCTGGGGCGGATAATCCTAAGCAAATGAACACAGGAATAGAAAACTAAATACCACGTGGTCTTACTTATAAGTAGGAGCTAAACTTTGAGTACACGTGGACACAGAGGAATAATGTACACAAGGACTTACTTGAGGGTGGGGTGTAGAACGGGGTTAGCAGTGAAAAACTACCTATTGGCTACTATGCTCAGTGTTGGGGTAACAAAATAATATGTATACCAAATGTCAGTAACATGTGATTTACCCCTGTAACAAGCCTGTACATGTACCCAAAAACCAAAAATAAAAGTTGGAAGAAAAAAAAACGCCCGTGGACAAAATGATGTTTTTTAAGAAAAGACAAAACATTGTCACTTTAACTTTGTAGTTTTTTAAAAAAAGATGTTTATTAGCATCATGTAAATTCATAAAACAGTAATATTAGTAAAATGTGATTTAAGATAATTGTAGATATTTTCCAAAACAGTTATTATACCTGGTGTCATTTATACTGGACAAATATTTACAGACAAATCTTTTAAATGAGCAAGTTATGTACAATATCAGTTCCTGTGAATTTCTCAGTGAGAATATTAACAACTGTTACTAAAGCTATTTTACACTGTCCAATGTCCTAATACCTTGAAATTAAATTATGTGTATTAATATCTTCCAACAGTGAAACTGTATACTTAGGAGAAATGTTACAATGAATGTCTATATAATTCAAAATGTGAACTGCTAAAAAATTTACTCAAATTCAGAAATATGATTGAATTTTTGTTGTCAACTATGCTTATAACATGTTCCCTGGTATTTAATGAATAGGATCATTGTAACTACTCAATTAGTATGCTATATGAATACACAATATTTTAATAATTACAGTGATTAGACAATAAGCAATTACTCTCTACTTATCTTAAAAACTAAGAAATTCTAACTGACTAACTGCGTTTTATCTATTAACTTAGATCTTTGTTTCTCAAATTTTAATGTAGAGGTCAAATATTTCACATGTATATGTAGTTTACATTAACTTTAGATACTATTATATTTGTGATTTTTGAGTTTATGTATAGAAAAATTGTATTGTTCTTCAGTGCAGATACTAGTAATAGCAATCATCTTGAAAAAAAACTCAAATGCTCTGTTGAATAAGAAATTTCTTTCCTGTAATGCATGGTATGCAATCGAAAAGCTATTATAACATTATACCATCAGAGCAAGAAGAACCTTAGAGACCAGGTAGTCCAACCCCCTCATTTTACACATGCAGCTGCGGGACCTCCGAGAGGGCAAGTGACTTGCCAGAGGTGACGGTACCAACAGTTAGTGACTGAGCTAGAAACAGGGCTCTGTATTCCCAGTGTTATGTCAATGCTCTCTTTGCAAATGTTTCTTAACGAACTTTATAGCCTCCAGTCATGCTAACAACCTATCCATTCCTGACACTGCTGCCAGAATGATCTTTCATGAATACAAATCTGACCAACTTATTCCCCTGCTTAAAAGCCTTTAATCGGCCTTATCATTCACAGAAGAGACTTCAAGTTTCTTAGAACTGACTATAGGATTCTGACATCTGTTTGATTTTCTACTTTATTCTCTCACTAATTCTTAGAATCTAGAACCTGACTCCTGCAAATACATCATACTTTCTTTATCCCAAAATGATTTTGAATTTCTGTGAAGCTTGGAGCAAACTGCTTTTTTCCTTCTCTATTTTCTCTGATTCATCGAACATCTGTGACACCAGATGTGTGGGTGCTAACTAGCTGGACATTCTCAAGTTCAATTCAATTCTGTAACTATTTACCTGGAGATATCATCAGATTCCACAGGTTAATGGCTCAATCCCACAAGACTGCTCCCAATTCAGATACCCGTCACAAGCAGAAGGTTGTAGCCTGTGCTTCTGAACAATCAGCTCTAAACCACATTTTTCACAATGTCTTGCTTGGATTTGATTATTTTGATAGAATGGCTCACAGAGCTTAGGGCACCACTTTACTTACATTTACCAGTTTATTTGAAAGGATATTACAAAGAATACAGATAAATGGCCAGATAGAAGAGATACACTGGGGGAGGTTATGTGGGAAGAGACCTGTAGCTTCTGTGCCTTCTTCAGTACACTACCCTCAAAGCATGTCCACATGTTAAGCTATCTGGAAGCTCTCTGAACTCATCTTTTTGTGATTTGGAGGAAGCTTAATTAACTAGGAATGGCTGATATATTATGGGCAATTGGCCAACTCAACCTTCAGCTTATTCCCTTGTGGATGTTGAGGGTTGGTTCTCAATGTCTCAAACCCCTAATCATGCCTTGTTCTTTCTGGTGACCAGCCCCCATCCTGAAGCTCTTTAGGGGCCTCAGCCACCAGGCATGTCATTAGCATATGAAAGACACTCTTATAACTCCAGACATTCCAAGGGTTTAAGGAGATATATATCAGTAAACAGGGAAGACCAAACATGTATTTCAAAATATCACAATTTTAAAGGGCCATCTCCTTATTATCTCATTTTATTGTTACATAGCAACCTTCAGAAACAGATTTTTGATTTTGCAAAATAGAAGATATTTGTGTTGCTCAAATTTATATAACTGATTATTGACTGCTTGAAAAGGAAAACCTACATCATGTTTCTCTTGGTATCTTCACAATGATTACCATAATTACTAACAGAAAAATCAAAAACATTAATTTATTAATATAATAAATTTCAAATTTAAAGTAGTTATTCATAAATTTAGATTTCACTAAGAACTTGATCCTTAAGTAAAATCAATGTATATAATTTTTTAAATGAAAAAAAAAAAAGTTTACTTACACAGGTCAGACACCCTGTATGGGTACTGTGTAAGCAAGGTATGAGGCCAGTTTTACAAGAAGCTCTTGTTGGCTCTATAAGTCAAATTTGATTCCTTAAAGAAACCCACCTCATTCCAGTAAAAGCCTTGGTAAAATAACCAGTGTCTCCAATTATGTCCTGTTACAAAAGAAAATGAATTCTTATTGCTCTTATGCAAATAAGTATATTGCCATAAATTGGTAATACTCATAAATAGCTTTCAAATTTGGGGGAACTCTGATAAAGAGAAATATGCTCCAAATTTTGTTCATAGGAGTGTACTTTACTCATCTGTTAAAAGCTGTGAATAGAAGGATTATTTCAGTTTTCTATTAGTGCATTCCCACAGTTAATTCCTGTTCTGCTTGATATTCACAAAAATTTCAGCTCTCCATGAGAATCCTGAAAGTTTTTTCTCCATTCTAATGGAGAAATTTCTGACGTTATCAGAAATGGGCAATTCAGAGCAGCAGTTAGTGTCCTATCATTGATTATATAACCTTCTCTTAAGGATGATTAAAACAAGACAACAATTGTGGATGACAAGAAGTCTTAAGGAAGTAACAGTCAAAGACACAATTGACAAGGAAATTTGTTACCTCTTTGGCACACAATAATTTAACATAACAACTATAATTATTACTGATAACATATACTAAGTTATATTAGAATCATAGGAGTTTTGCATAATTTTGGGACATGTACCATTAACACATTTAGAAAGAGCAGATTAATTTTTCGTAATAAAACTCTGTTGTGCTTTTATTCTAATGTTTGATTTATGGAAAAACTGAAAATACCCCTTTAACATTAGCCAATATACACACAAATCTCTTTACAAGGTTAATTTTGAGTAACCTTCCATAACTTGCTTAAACCTTCAGGTTTATCCTATCTAACCTAACACAATCCTTTAGACTTCTAAACTAGGCAAAAAATACTCACATTCCTAAGATTTATTATAATCTTTTACCAAAAGCATATTTTAATTTTCTTACATGGCTTGCATGTAAAACTATTTTTCCAGTAGTCTCAAGTACATGTTACACTGTTAACTCTTAGACTTTTACTTTTGGTGAAAACCCTGATCAGTGAGTGATTCTAATTATGTACTAGCTTTGGAGTCTCGGACACCAGACAGAAGTGCAGACAAGGTTTGACTCTTTCTAGCATAGCTAGGGGGCATGATTAACTTTGTATGCCACCAGGTCTTACCAAGCTTTAAAGCATGCAAGTTTTACAGTTCAGAGCCATAGTAGGAGTTTATGACCTTAAAGCATTTACTAGACCTAATACCCTTTAAAAGAACATTTTAATAAATTATCTTTCACAAATCTTTGTATAACTTACACATACCAACTGTGACATGCTTGGACTTTCTGATTTCCCCTAAACAGCTCTTTTTAAATAGTCATTTTACTTTAGGAAAATAATTTACCATACATGATCCTTTCTCACATAACATCTTTTTTCTTCATAATTTTTTTACAAAAATACCTCTTTACCTTTATAGCCCTTGAATTAGACAAAAGTCATTTTCCTTCTGGTAGGAAGCTATGGTTTGTATTGCATGTTGCTGTGTGAGTTTTGTGAAGGGGGAGCAGATAAGGAGGTTATCTATGTATTGTAGAAGTTATCACCCCTCAAGAAATTGCTTAATTAGATTTTTGTTAGGGTTTGTCTGGATAAGTATGGGCTATTTCTAAACTCCTGAGGTAGAATTGTCCAGGTAAAAGTCACTGGTTAAAGATTTAGGTAGCTTTCCCAGGTGTAAATCAAAAATGAAATTCTAAGACCTCCCCCCACCCTCTGCATCCCAACCATCTGAATGGACTTTCTCCTCAGCCAGGGCTGTTTTATAATTTAACCTGAAAGACTGTTTCAGGCCATGACAGGAAGTGGCAATTGAACATGCCTCATTATACCTTTCTGGCATTAACATCAACACAGACTTTAAGTCTGATAAGAAACATTTTACAACCTATTCTCTCTGTTGCCTACTATCTTCATGAAGAATTCATCTGCAAATAAAAACTTCAGTCTCCACAACCTCTTCTCTTAACCCAGACATTACTTTCTATTGATGCCAGTGATAAGAGATATTTCTCAGTCCCTGTGCTAAGTGAGGACCTCCACAGCCAGTGACACACCCTTGCGCCAGCCCTGCTGGGCCCCAAGACTGCTGCTGGAGGTGCCTCACCCACTAGGCCTACCTGTGTTATAGATTGTACCTGTGTTTGCCAGTTCCTAAGCTCTTGTCCTGCATCCAAGAAGAATGAGGTTACACTGACAATTAGAAGAGTGAGGATGGGTGGTGAAGAATTTTATTGTATGATGAAGAGCTGTCAGCAAAGAGGGGATGTAATGGGTGGTCCCCCATCCCAGCAGTTGGGTGGGTTTCTTTCTCAGTGTGGCTAGGTAGGGGCTTTTTATGGACTTGGAATGGGGGATGTATGACGATTGGTTTGTGAGTAGGAAAAAAATGTTAAGCAAAGATACCACTCAAAGGTGGGCACAACAGTGTAGAAAACCATTTAGGAGAGGGTAAGTAAATGTAAAATAGGTGAAGAGTGGGGATCAATCAGAAGAAAGCATGCCAAATGGGAAGTCAGGTTCTCAGTCCAGTCTGTAGATTCGACTTATAGCTTGGCTTTCAGGCTTTAAACTGTCTTTGGATTGGAGGTGGGGATTCATCAGGGACTCACTCCTATGTGCCTAGGCATTTGTCTGCCTCTTGTGCTATCACCGGGTCTTTAGATAAACTCAACAAATTGTCAACTATAAAATTTTTAAATCTACCTATAAGCTGAACCCCTCCTTGTTCAGAGTTGTCCCAGCTTTCTGGACCAAACCAATGTATTTCTTACATGTATTTGATTGAATTCTCATTGTCTCCCTAAAATGTATAAAACCAAGCTGCACACTGACCACATTGGACACATGTTCTCACAACTTCTTGAGGGCTGTGTCACAGGCCAATGTCATTCAAATATTTTAGAGTTTGATTTTTCATTGACAGAAGAGAAATAAGGATATTAAAGAGAAAGACAATTTAGAGGTTGGATACACATTGAGCAATCACCCTTGTTGAAAAGTATATTTTTGCCCCAAGGGGTGTGAATATTTTCTTTTGGAGGGAGTGAGTGCCATTTGTTCCAATTACCCAAAAAGATTTGGAGGAACTGCTTAGAGAAGGATATGAACACAGACTATGCAGCTCTTGAACCCAAAAGGTGAACTTATAATTTTACTTGCTGCTTCCAGAGTTGATCTTGACTTTGTTCTGTTGATGAAGATGTCCAATCTGGGAACAGGCTGGAGCCAAGAGTCCCTTCAGCTTAAGGCTATCAAGTGTTGGTATTCTGTCCTGAGGGTCCTTCAGCCCTCAGGGCAGTCCCATTCCAATGACAAAGCTTGTGGCAGAGGGAGGGTATTTTCCCGTTTATCCCATTGATACAGTTTGCCTTCTAGTGGCCTGCTTCTGGCACAAATGGCAGACACTTGGAGAGTGTCTTTAGGACAGCCTGAAGCGGGTGGGTGGACTTACATGGCAGCCAATAGTTAAGCCTGCCTCTCACCTTTTTTTCCTTTTCCTTAGCCCTTCACTCCTTATTCAACTCTCGTTTATAAAAGACCGAGGAGGCTAATCTGAGGACCTCATTCACAGGGGCACTGGATTCCAAAGCTGACTGTTGTAATTTCCTTCTGGTTCACTTTTTAGGTCAAACAGTATTACAAAGTAAAACTAATTTTTGTGTATTAAAGTTTGGGGAAATCAAGCTTTCCTAGTTTGGGGTGATGTCTCTGAGTGGCATGTCCTGTGGTATATGCAACCACCAGCTGAGAAGAGAAAACAGAAGAGAAAAAAATGAAAAAAGATGGTCTCCTCTCTTAGCCTGGGACCAACCTTCATCTCTGTCCTATGGGTCTTTTTCACCTGTGGCCTTGGGCTGGCCTATATCCTTGTCTCTGTGACCTTATAATGACTCTTGCTTGGAGCATTCTAGCAACAAAATGATTATCGCTTTTCTCAGATTCTCATTTCCTATGTTCTTTAAGTAGATGAGAAGCCTGTTTTTCAGCTAATTGCTACAAGGGGCTGGACCACCTTTCTTCTGAATATAAACTGAAAGTCTTAATGCATATTGAGAAGGGTGTGGAAGTGATTAGAGAAATGGAGGCTACAGAATGAAGTGGGAGGAAGCTAGAGGAACACTTCTGGAAAGCCTTCATAGGCTCACAAAAGCAGCAGCCCTTCTATTGGGGAGGGCAATGTTTATGTGTCCTCTTGGCATAAAGTAGTAACCTCAGGAGGAGGATGTAGGGCTTCCCGTAAGAACATGCAAACGACAAAAGAAGAATTTCCCTTTCTCTCAAAGGGGAGCTAACTCAAAAAAAAAAAAAAAAACAAAAAAACAAAACAAAACAACCAACCAACCAAACAAACAAACAAGAAACTGGGGTCCTTAAAGGACCACTGAGTGCACTATTGCAGGCAGACAAACTCTTTCAAAAGCCACCACAAAACACAGCCCTGGGGCATGTCATTAGTGAAAAAGCTTGCTCCTTTCTATGGTAAGTCACAAGGATCCGGTAGAGCCAGGGTTCTGATTAGTATCTCTCCAGGCAATGTGCCAGCAGACAGAGGAAGGATTGGAAAGGCATCTGAGCTGGTAGGGTAAGAGAGGTATAAACCTCAGGGGATATCCACAAGGGAGCCCACGTCTTTGTCGCCAAGCGCACTAAGGGCTGCAGGTGCATAAATAACAGGGAGCATGTATATTTAAGCCAGAGAACAAAGTCATGCATCATGCAAAGTAAAACCAGAGAAAAGGCAAACTTGCCCCCAAGGCAAAAGTCTGGCAGGTACATGAGGCAATTTCAGAATACACACAGATAAAACAGAAGAATAGGCAGTGAAGGTTTTTAGAAAGAGCCAATTTTAGTCGAAAAAGTAGAGGAAACCCCAGACATTAAACAGTCTCAGACTATTTTTATTTTTTATGTTTTTTGAGATGGATTTTTGCTCTGTAGCCCAGGCTGAAGTGCAGTGGCAAGATCCTGGGTCACTGCAGCCTCTGCTTCCCAGGTTCAAGCAATTCTCCTGCCTCGGCCTCCCAAGTAGCTGGGATTACAGGCACGCACCACCACGCCCAGCTAAATTTTGTATTATTGGTTGAGATGGAGTTTCACCATGTTGGCCAGGCTGGTCTTAAACTCCTGGCCTCAAGTGACCCACCTACCTTGGCCTCCTAAAGTGCTGGGATTACAGATGTGAGCCACCTCACCCAGCCGTCACAGTCTCAGACTTTATCCCTACCACGCTTGCAAATTTCCTGTAAGGAAAGTTATTAGTGTCTCAGTTCTACTCAGCAAAGACCTCAAGGTCCTTCTTACCCCTGGGAGCCAGTCATCAGGGTGAACTGAGAGATCAGCCAAAGGAAGCAGAGTCACTGCATCCAAGAGGAATCGTTCTGGGGGTTGGTTAATAAGCAGGAGAGTGAAAGGAGAAGGAAAGCACATAAGGGAATTGAATATCTCCAGTCAAAGAAGGCAAGATGTAGACATGTCTTACCACTAGGTAACATATCTGAGTCAGCAGCAGAACATATCTAACTCATGTGGTACCAAAGTGCCTTAGCAATAGGGAATGTATCCAAGTCACACAGCACCCAAGTATGTTACTGGTGGCAAATCTATACAGATGTGCAGCAACCTCAGTTCTTGCCTCCTCAGAAGAAACTATTCAACCAAGGGACATAAGGCAGAGAGATGGAGGCAAGTTTTAGAGCGGGAGTGTAATATTATGAAAAAGCTTTAGAGCAGGAACATAAAGAAATAAAGGACATTTGGTAGAGGTACAAGCTGGCAACTTGAGAGATCAAGAGCATGGTTTGACCTTTGACATGGGGGTTGTATATGTTGACATGTTTCTGGGGAGTTGTGGTTTTTTCTCCCCTGATTCTTCCCTTGAAGTGAGCTGTCCATATGGGCAGTGGTTTGTCAGCACTTGGGAGGAGTGGGACGTGCAGTGTGTTTACTGGGTTTGTACACACACTCACTTGGGGCATTTTTCCGTCACCAGTCGAGTGTTCCTATGAAGTCACATACCAGTAAAACTGCCATTTTGCCTCTTAGTTCACATGCATGAGCACACTTGCACAGTCTTGAGAATCTTATTTGGAAGCTACTGATGGCAAGCTTAGATTTTTCCTATCTATTGGGAGACTGTCTTTCCCTGGTGCCTGCTGAGATCATTTATTTTAGAGAGACAGTTAACAACCACCTGACCATCAATTGATGGTCTCCCCACATTCTTGACTGGGAGGGCCCTCTCCTGCCCTGCTCATGTCTGACTAGCTACCTATTGTAATATTTGTAACAAAAGGAGACATCTAGATAAAGCATCACAAGTAAACAGCTAAATTGAAAGATAATGGATCTACAAAAGATTCTTTAAAATAATAAAGTATTTCATAGGTATAATACTACTTTATTTCTATTTTATTTTAAATATATTTATTGCTGTGATTAGTTGAGTTTTATAAAAAACAGATTTTTAAAAAATTTTTATTTTACCACCCTACTAACTAACCAAGGTAATGTAAACTTAAACAAAGCAATGATTATTTCAGACATTTATCATTGTGACCAAAATCAGAGGAATATTGTGAAATAAATTATTCGTTGGATCCTGTGAGAGATATACGGCAATATTATGCAAGATTGTGATATATTTTTGAAAATAAATTTAAAAAGTTTAAATTCAGGATTTTTAAATAATTTAAGTAAAAATTAAAATTTGATTTTAACACATTTCATCAGTGGATGTGTCAATGCTTTTTCCAATAATTTTAAAGTATTTAAAACATTGGCTTAAGTTTTTGTTAGAGTTACTACTGTCAACACATAAGAAGAAAAGCTGACTAACAAAAAGTTTCTTAAACAAAGCATCTATCTTTAAAGAATTACATTTAATTTTGCAAATGTAGTCTTTTAATATTTACTTGGTATGTAACCATCTCACAGGTTAAACATATAAAAGGCATTTGCAGAAAATAGTGAAGACTTGTTCCATTAAGCTTCCCTACTGTATGACAATCTACTATTCAAAAATTCAGACTTCTAAAATAATGTTTTAGGCTCTTTGGATTCTTCACTGTACATTACATACTCTACTTTTTTTTATATATGACAGAGGAACACAAAGAATTATAGATAAATAAAAATACAGCAGCACAACTCAGAACCTGAGAATCTACATATATTTATGACTTTAAGAAAGTCTTACTTTCTTAATCTCCCTCATTATTACTTCATTATTTTATGAAACATTTAGGGCAAACTAATTCTAAGGCCACTTGCCAGCTCCCATTATGACATGAGTTTACAATTATTCTTTTACCAAACAGTTTTCTCCATAATTTCCACTAATAATGCAGTTATTAACTGTTGATTTAGAGAAGTTTAATTGTTTACAAAATGATTATTGAAGATTCCTGGCTTTAAATCTTAAGAGTCACATACAATAAAATAGAGAACTACAAAAAGAAATATTCAGTATAAAGTTATTAACAGCAAAAGCACTTTTTGTAAAAATTAATTTTGAAACTTTTTTGTATATAAAACTCTTATAAAATCTCAATAATTTCTTTAACAAGAAGGCAAGCTTTTGAAAATAAAATATTTTAATAAATGTCTCCAATATTTTGGTCTAACATATTTCCATAATGTTACAATTTTAATAACATTGAAAACAGAGAAAATTTAAATGTAGTTGAAGGTAATATACATGTAATTCAAAAATCTGTGTATTATTGTATTAGCCCATTCTCAAGCTGCTAATAAAGATACCAAAGACTGGATAATTTATAAAGGAAATTGATTTAATGGGCTCAGAGTTCCAAAGAGCTGAGTAGACCTCACAATCATGTTGGAAGATGAAGGAAGAGCTAAGTGACCTCTTACATGGTGGCAGGAAAGAGAGCTTATTCTAGGGAACTCCCCTTTATAAAACCATCAGATCTCCTGAGATTTATTCACTATCACAAAAACAGCACCCACTCCCATAATTCAATTTCCTCCTACTGGTTTCCTCCCAAACACATGGGAATTTTGGGAGATATAATTCAAGATGAGATTTGGGTGGGGACACAGACAAACCATATCATTCTGCACCCAGCCCCTCCCAAATATCATGTCCTCACATTTCAAAACCAATCATGCCTTCCCAACAATCTCCCAAAGTCTTAACTCATTAAACATTAACTCAAAAGACCACATTCTAAAGTCTCATCTGAGACAAGGCAAGTCCCTTCTACCTATGAGCTGTAAAATCAAAAGCAAGTGAGTTACTTCTTAGATACAATGGAGGTACAGGCATTGGGAAAACACACTCATTCAAAATGGGATAATTTGTCCAAAACAAAAGGCTACAGGCCCCATGCAAGTCTGAAATCTAATAGGGCACTTATTAAACCTTAAAGTTCAAAAATAATCTCTTCGAACTCCAAGTCTCACATCCACATCACCCTGATGCAAGAAGTGGGCTCCCATAGCTTTAGGCAGCTCCTCCCTTGTGGTTCTGTAGCATACAGCCCCTTCCTGACTGCTTTCACAGGTTGGCATTGAGTGTTTGTGGTTTTTCCAGATGCACAGTATAAGCTGTCGGTGGATCTATCATTTTCGGATCTGGAGGATGGTGGCCCTCTTCTTACAGCTCCACTAGGCAGTGACCCAGTGGGAACCCTGTGTGGGGTCTACAACCCCACATTTTGCTTCCCCATTGCTCTACCAGAGGTTCTCCATGAGGGTCCTTCCCCTGTAGTCAACATTTGCCTGGACATCCAGGCATTTCTATACATCCTCTGAAATATAGGCAGAGGTTTCCAAACCTCAATTCTTCACTTCTGTGCATCAGCAGGCTCAACACCATGTGGAAGCTGCCAAGACTTGGGGCTTGCGCTCTCTGAAGCCACAGTCCAACCTGTACCTCGGTCCCTTTTATCAATGGCTAGAGCTGCTGGAGAGCAGGGCACCATAGCCTGAGATTGCACACAGCAGGGGGGCCCTAGGCCCAGCTCACAAAACCATTTTTTTCTTCTAGGCTTCTGGGCTTGTAATGGATGGGCTGCTATGAAGGTCTCTGACATGCCCTTGAGACATTTCCCCCATTGTCTTAGCAATTAACATTTGACTCCTTGTTACACAAATTTTTGCGGCAGCCTTGAATTTCTCCACAGAAAATGGGTTTTTCTGTCCTACCGCAGCATCTGGCTTCAAATGTTCTAAACTTTTATGCTCTGTCACCTCTTAAACTCTTTGCTGCTCAGAAATTCCTTCCACCAGTTACCTCAAATCATCTCTCTCAAGTTTAAAGTTCCACAGATCTCTAGGGCAGGGCCAAATGCTGCTAGTCTCTTTGCATAGCAAGAACGACGTTTAAAAAAGCTCCTCTTTGCCATCTGAGACCACCATAGCCTGGATTTTACTTTCCATATCACTATCAGCATTTTGGTCAAAGCCATTCAACACGTCTTTAGGAAGTTCCAAGCTTTCCCAGATTTTCCTATCTTCTTCTGAGCCCTCCAACCTGTTCTAACCTCTGCCTGTTACCCAGTTCTAAAGTCGCTTCCACATTTTCAGGTATTTTTATAGCAGCACCCCACTCTACCAATACCAATTTAGTGTATTAGTCTGTTCTCATGCTGCTAATAAAAAATACCCAAGACTGGGCAATTTATGTAGGAAAGAGGTTTAACGGACTCACAGTTCCACATGGCTGGGGAAGACTCGCAATCATGGCAGAAGATGAAGAAAGAGCAAAGGGATGTCTTCTTACATGGTGTCAGGCAAGAGAGCTTGTGCAGGGGAACTGCCCTTTATCAAACCAACAGATCTCGTGAGACTTATTCACTATCATGAGAACAGCACTGAAAAGACCTGTCCCCATGATTCAATTACTTCCCACTGGGTTCCTCTGATAACACATGCAAATTATTACAATTCAAGATAAGATTTGGGTGGGAACACAGCCAAACCATATCAACTACCTAAGCTATCCTTTCTTATACTAATATGGCAAAAGAGCATGTATTTTATAGAAATTCAGAGCAAAGCTTATTTTATGATTCTGGCACTTGGCTGCCTATGTAAACTATACCTCTTAGGGCCTCAGGGTCCTTGGTTGGGAAAGCGGGACAATAATACTCACCTCTGATTTGTTTTCTTTTTTGTTTAAATTAGAAATTGCAAATGATGAAGTATTTGACCCATTTCAATTTCTACCTTTGCTTTTTGGTTACAATTCCAATTATATGTGCCTGTACTATTTGACTATCTCACACCTACTATGTCTGCTTTTGATATCCTACCTTTTCTTCTAATTAATTTTGTAAACTAGTACAAGACACAAGTTAGACTAAGTTACATTTTTTATCAAATATTAATGCCTGAAGGCCCTCCAATATATATAAAACATTCTTATCCTAAGAGTTAAGGTTCTTTACAATCTAAAGTTACTTTACAGTTAATTTCTTTTGATCACTAGAGGTACAATAAAATTCAACAATAGGTTATTGTGAAAATGGGACAAAGACTAGTCTTCAGTCTTTGTTCCCATCATTACTTCAAATAATTTCTGCCAACTTTTTATGTCATATTCATTAAGGCTTGCTTCAAAAACAGCATATTTTGGTATAAAGCCTTCTTACTTCAAATAATTAGTGAGTCACCTGTTACCTTAAAATATTTTTTGCACTTAATTATAAAATATCACTTTTTATCTTTTATCACAATCATTTATTAAGAAACCTTAACATTTATACCAGATTGAAAGACACAAAATGTTTAATTCAATTTCATACTTTCTTTTTTATGACACAATACTATAAAAATATACTTGTCTTAAATCTTGCATGACTTTAATACCAAAAAGAAAATAGTATGGAGAAAATATATAAAATGTAATGCACCAAAAAACCTTTCTCATGGTAGAAACTCTTTATAAATTTATTTTAGTTAAACAGTGATTTTCAAATATAAGGTATATGATAATATTCAAAAGCCCCTTTGACCAAAAAAAAAAGTATATAATTTTAAATATTAAGTATTTATATTATTGGTAATCTACCCAATAGAAAACTCAAATAGTTAGCTATATCTTCGCTTTCACTTTCTCAGAGAAAAAAGTTTGTAATGAAATTGTTACAAAGTCTTACCAGAGTATAAATTTTGCATGCACAAGATGTTTGGCTCTTCACTCTGAAAAATGTACGATCAAGTACATTTTCTAACATAATTGTTCATTTGTTATCCATTCAAATTCTTAGGTCTTGTATACAGAGGAAATTATATGACATGAAGTGTCCTTGAAAATTGTTGTTCCTTCCTTCCTTCCTGTAAGTTTATGTATATTAGTTTCTTGACTCTGATCTTTGGTTCTAACATGCTGAGAATATCAATAGTACCCAATAAAGATTACATTTGAAAACTAGGAAAGGAAAACTCTGTATGAGAGAAATGTAAGAAGACTAAAAGAAAACTTAGAATGAGTAAAACTGCATGTCTGAGAAATGATGTAGAACTGAATTAGAATTATAAGTGTGAGTAAAAATCTGTGGTCTTAACACTCAGAAGTGCCATGGTCCAAAGCAATAATGATAGCAGAAATAAACGTTCTGAAATATCTCCCTACAAATGAATGGTGACATTATTCAACACAAGTTCACAACCAAAACCACTTTAATGGGGCTACAAACACGAGAAATAACACTCAACTGTATCTGAGCTTGGGGTTCTTTGCCAAAGATACATGACAGCAATAGTGGCTCACCACGGGAGAGGGGAGGGTGGGAACCAATTCTGGGGCAATGTTTATTTGCCATAAAAAATAATGCCTGAAATCATGGAAATCCACCAAGAAGTATCCCTTAAAAATTAACTAACAATTGAGAATTATAAGTATGTGAAAAAAACCCACGTCATGAAATATCAAAAATAAAATAATAGAATAATTTATTCATAAGTGGAGTTAAAAGAGTAATATGAAAACTATTTTATATAAGTAAATTTAGCATATTCAAGGAATTGAAGGAGGCTAGCAATTACAAAATAAAATTTAAAAAATTATCAAATGCAAAATTTAGAATAAGAAGAAAAGTAATTATATCTCAAATGGAAAAAATATGTTTGTTGAGAGAAATATTAATAAAAGGAAAACCATATACTAAATAGAGATAAATTGTGAACTGAAAAATTATACAAAGAAATCACCTAGTGGAGAACATTTACCATATTATAACAAATAGGCAGACAACAGGAAATATTATTTTAAAACAAGCATAATAAATGAAAAGACACAAATATTATTTTAATCTTCTTTTCAGAAAAATGACAAAGATGACGTCAGGTAGTCAATATTTAAAGAGCTAATATCTGAGAAATTTCTAACACTGTTATGAAAATATAAATTTTCAGATTGAAAATTTATTGAATATACAGCAGAAAAAAATAATGTCTTCAAATATTTTGATAAAATTTCAGAACATCAAGAACAAAGTAAAAAATAAGAATGCTAAAATGTGCCAACAAGAATAGACAGATTAAACACCATGGAATGGCAATCACATTGACATTATTGACATTAGATTTTTGTCATTATAATTGAAACTAGATTACAATGGAGTACTATCTTCAAATAATGAGATAGTTTATAACCTAGAATTCTATATTGAGCCAAACTATATTTTAGTAATGAGTTTGAAATAGTCTTAAGACATACAAAACTTCAGAAAACTAATTTGCTGTATAATTTTGCAGCAAAATCTCCTTTAGCAAGGAAAAGTATAAAATTATAAGAAAAAAAAATTGGCTAAATCTCAGATGGTGTTCTGGTTCTCACCAAAATGCTGAATTCATACACGATTCTTATCTACCTTCTTCAAGATTAACCCAGAAGAACAAAGAAAGAACATGCCAAGGAAAGAAAATACGCCTCTCCCCCAACCATACACACACATAGGAGGCAGCAAGAAATATTTCAACATCAGCATCTGAGTAAGTGGCTTTGGCTTGAGACAGGAGGAATCTTTGGAAAACAAAGCATGTTCAGATTTCTCCTTCTCACATTGCTTGCCTCCCTACCAGTAATAATTTGGGACTGTGTTAAAATTTCTTCATAAGAAAATCTGGGCCACACAGAAACCGAGTGACTATGTAAAGATTTAAGAAAAATACCTGAAGATTGTTCACTTTAAATAATTTCCCACTCCTTCCTTTCCAATTTCAAAGAAGTGGGAAATTACAGTATCAGGATTATCTTCTAATTATTTCTCCCTTGTAGTTCATTGAGCCCGAAACTCACTATTAACTGTCTTGATCTCACACATATTTCTTGCATTTCCATCTATTGTCTCATGCCCTCAACCCAAGAGAAAACTAGTTGGGGGGGCTCATTTAAAGTATATTACAAAAACTAAATTATTTAAGAAGAAAAACCAACTTTATGATTGCAATTCTACCAGAAGCAAAATCATTATAATAAAAAGAAAAATAATTAAAAATGAGGTCAATGCATGTACTAAAAATAGAAAATATTAGAAACATGCAACAAGAAAACTCAGCAGAAATATTAAGTATGAAGAGATAATAGTTGAAGTAAAAAAAAGTAGATGAAATATAGTGAATAGACACAGTTGAGGAAGGAGATAATTGGAAGTCGATACTGCAGAAAACTCTCTGAAGGAAGAGCTGGAGAAAACATAAAAGAAAGGCAAAGACATATGTAATGAAGATAAAAATAAAAATAGAGGTGCTAACAGCTATGAAATATGAGTCAGAGAAAAATAAATGATTATGGAAATAAATACTTGAAAACAAATGAAGACAGTTTCTCAAATAAAAAATTAATCAATTGTATACTGACAAATTCTGCAGTGTGAACACCACATATATAAAAGAAAACAAAGTAGATACTCTACATTATAGCTTTGAACTGCACTTTTATTTTTACCTTAATATCCAGGATACATATGCAGAATGTGCAGATTTGTTACATAGGTATATATGTGCCATGGTGGTTGGCTGCAGCTATCAACCTGTCACCTAAGTTTTAAGCGCCACATACATTAGCTACTTGTCCTGATGCTCCTCCTCCACTTCCCCCTGTCCTGACAGGCCCCAGTGTTTGTTGTTCTCCTCCCAGCATCCATGTGAAGAATACATTTTTTATAGGAAACTATAAAACTATACATAGTAGAAAACATACAAAGCATATGCATTTAAAAAGAAACAAAGATGATATTGAGATCTAATTTTTCAATGGTGATATTGCATGTAAATCAATCAAATAATGTATTTCACCAAATAAAGAACAAGTACATATGAAGTACAATCTGATTACAGTAATTCAAATATAAGAGAATTATCAAAGTATTTTTGGCATACTAAATCTCATAATAATTCACTCCCAAAAAATCATATTTTGAAGCAGGCTTTGATCACATGTTTGAAGTGGAGGACAAGTGACATTCAAGGTGTGACATGAGATAGCGTACTTTCCCATCATCCACAGGGGATACATTCTGAGACCCCCACTGGATGTCTGAAACCATGGGTAGTACTGAATCCTACATATTATTAAGGTTTTTTTCTATACATACATAAAGTTTAACTTATAAATTCAGGAGAATAAAATTTAATTTATAAACTCAGCAGAATAAGAGATTAACAATAACAAATTAGAAATAAAATAATTATAAGAATATATTATACTGAAAGTTATGTAAATGTAGTACTTCTTTCTCTGTCTTCTAAATTATCTTTTTATACCTATTTTCAGGTGGCTGTTGACCAAGGGTGACTGAAATGAGTAAAATTAAACCATGAATAAGGGAAGACTGCTGTATGTAAAATAGTTACATACAATAGCACAATTTTGTTGCTTATGAAACAACTAGAATGAAAGGGGAGGGAGAGAGGGAGAGAAAGAGAAAGAGGGAGAGAGTGCAACCCCAAATTTTAAAGCAAGATATTATCAGATAAGGTTTGGAGAGTGGGGGACCAAGTAATAAAAAGGTGGGCTAAAGTTATTGTCTAATTATGGAAGACAAGACAATAGCATTCAATTTTAATAACATATGAGAACAGTTTTAAGAACTATTTAAAAAGTGGGACAACCTGAAAATTAATTAGGGTAGAAATGACCAAACATACCACAAATTAAACTTAATAGACAAAACACTGGATAAAATATAAAATCCAGGTATGTACTGTTTATAACAGAAACATATAAAGTATAAGGACTCCTAAAGATTGAAAATAACACTAATAGAAAAAAATTACACATAAGATAGTAACTAACAGTAGTGCAACAGTGTAGCTATATTGGTAAGAATAAAATATACTGAAAGAAAAATATTAAAATTATAAATTAAGTGTGTTACTGAATAGTATTAAATATTGAAAGTTTTAATTTGTCACAAAGATGTAACTCTTTCAAATATATGTGCACCAGATGAAAGTTAACAATATTAAAAAAATTAAATATTAGAATCTTATATAAATGTAGATTTTTATAAAATATAAAATCCAAAGAAAAGAAAATTAATATAACTACAGAGAAAATAGTCTATAACATAAGAATTTTCTATGTACATCACTTGATTGTTGATAGGATAAAATTAAATATTAGCAATGCTGTGAGAGAACTAACACAATTTGCAAGTTTGCCTTTTTGATAAAAAGAGAGTTCTCACTCATGACTTAGATAATATAGCTTTTTCTTATGTACATAGAAATAATATAAAATAGTCACAAATTAGGCTAAAAAAGCTCAGCAAATTTCAACAATGTTCATCACATATATCTGAGATAAAATTAAATAAACTCAATATATATCTTGTGGTTTAAGAGGAAATAATATAATTTTGTTTAAATGACTAGTTCTTAATGCTTTAAGAAAAAAATAAGAAAATGTCAGAAAGGAAATACAAGATATAAAAAAACTAATGTTTATACAAAATTGAAAATGCAATAACTTAAATAAACATCTTCATTGAATGAACTCAATCAATAGTGGAGTAAAAACGACAGAAGAGAAAATAGATAAAACCTCTCAAATTTGGTAAAAGATCTAAACTAGGTTAAATAAGTCTAGCAAACCCCAGACAGGATGGAACCAAATAAATCTACTTCAAAACACATAATTAAATTCCTGAAAACTAATGACAAAAAGAAAACTTACAAGGAGCCCGAGAGAAATGAAGCACTATTTTTTAAGGAAAGATCAATGTGAATAACTGTGATTTTTTCATCTGAAACCATAGAGGCTGGAAGGAAGCAGCATAACATTTTTGTAGTAGTTACTGAAAGTATTTGCAAATCATGAATTTTATATCCAGCTAAAGTATTCTTCAGAAGTGAAAATCACATAAAGATAATCTCAAATGAAAGAAAACTGAGAGAATTTGTTGTTAGCAAATTCCCTTAAGGAATGGCTGGCAGGGCGCAGTGTCTCACGCCTGTAATCCCAGCACTTTGGGAGGCCGAGATGGGCGGATCACAAGGTCAGGATTTTGAGACCAGCCAGTCCAACATGGCAAAACCCATCTCTACTAAAAATACAAAATATTAGTCAGGCGTGGTGGCGGGCACCTGTAATCCCAGCTACTCAGGAGGCTGAGTCAGGAGAATTGCTTGAACCCGGGAGGCAGAGGTTGCAGTGAGCCGAGATCCTGCCACTGCAATCTAGCCTAGGTGAAAAGAGTGAAACTCCATCAAAAAAAAAAAAAAAAAAAAAAAAAAAAAAAGGCAAAACAGATTACTTAAAAGGTAAAAATATAGTAACAGAAAAAATGGGACTTCACAAAGGAAAGGAGAACATAAGGATGGGAGGAAATGGAGAACATGTAACAGACTCTCTTACTTTTTATGAGTATTGTATATTATATTTGATAGTTGAAACAAACATAACACCATCTGAAATGACACTCAATGTGTATAGAGAAAATATTTAAGGGAATTGTGTTTTAACAGTGTAAAATAGTGTAGGCCATTATGGATTTTCATCATATAGTCAGTTATGCCAGCATATGTCTTAAAGAGAACTTTTGTCTCAGTAAATTGAACTACTGCATTGTTAAAGAATAGCTTCTCCTATGCATGAGGATTCACTCTGGCTTCTCTTCTCTATGACTTTGATCTACAACAAAATTATATTTACGGCATTTGATTCTGAACTGATACAAGGGAGTCTTTCATTATTGCTGCTTTATAGGTATCTTCTTAAGTATTTTTCCTTCATTTAAATGTTAAAAATCACTGCATCCAAATTACAAAAAAAAAACCAAAACCAAAAACAAAAAAAACCCCTCATATTAGTATGCTCATATTAGCAAGGGAAATCAAATGTTTAGTGTATTGTTTATTAAATCTCCTCATCCAGAAGATTTTATGCATTTCAATTCACTCAGCTCCTCTATCAAATGACTTGAAGTGGGTGATATCCTTATAACCAGATTGTGCCTTTACAATATAGTGTGGAATTAGACAATTGTATGAATTGTGGTGCCGTTAAATAAACCGGTAATATGGAGAGAATGGAAAATTTATCTTCAAACATAACACTTGTCTAATATAATAGAAGTGGCAGATGACACAAGGAGAATTGATGGCTCATTTTCCAAATATCTTGAATTATAAAATAGCATTTTGGTAATTTAAATGATTTAACACGAACTAATGTAAAGTCTTTGCATATAAATTAAAAATGTAATTAAATGGGATAGAGTACATTTTGTTTGACAGCAGTTTATATAAAAGATGTGGATTCTAATTGACCCCTAGCCTCTTATGAGATAAGAGTTTGCTCCGCTGTTGTCTGCTGATGTTATCATCAGAGCATATTAGTACAGAGTATCCTAGTAAAGACAGAATGAGCCTGTGGAGGGTTGTTTGGTGATATTTGGAGAATTACTTCCAGTTATGGATATTTCAGAGGGTCTCAGTCATACTAGAATGGAATACTTTCACAAGGGGAGAAAAGGATGAAGAGGGATGTGAAAGTCCTACCATATAGAGGGAGTCTCAGGAAACAGAGATGTTAAATAGGAGAAGGAAAACTACACTGGAGCAGTTGGGGTGTGAAAAACGTGAAAGCTGGTTTTATACACTTGAAAACATTATGAGACAGTAAAAGCATTGATTTTTCCCATATATTTAGATTTTAAAGGGAACATTTTAGCTGAATAGAAAACAACAACAAAAAAATTACCACTGTTTCCAGTCTTGGGGTAGAGCTGATTAATATTTTTTAAAGAAAGCTGGTAGCAAATGCAATTTAAAACATTTCTTTATTGTATTAGTTGAAAGCCGTTAAAAGTAGCTCAATTCTAGCCAGGCGCGGTGGCTCACGCCTGTAATCCCAGCACTTTGGGCGGCTGAGGCAGGCGGATCACCAGGTCAGGAGATCAAGACCATCTTGGCTAACACGGTGAAACCCCGTCTCTACTAAAAATACAAAAAGCTGGTCAGGCGCGGTAGTGGGCGCCTGTAGTCCCAGATGCTCCAGAGACTGAGGCAGGAGAATGGCCGGAACTGGGAGGTGGAGCTTGCAGTGAGCGGAGATCCCCTGCCAGCTGAAACTGGATCCTTTCCTTACTCCTTATACAAAAATTAATTCAAGATGGATTAGAGACTTAAATGTTAGACCTAATACCATAAAGACCATAGAAGAAAACCTAGGTAATACCATTCAGGACATAGGCATGGGCAAGGACTTCATGTCTAAAACACCAAAAGCAATGGCAACAAAAGCCAAAATTGACAAATGGGATCTCATTAAACTAAAGAGCTTCTGCACAGCAAAAGAAACTACCATCAGAGTGAACAGGCAACCTACAGAATGGGAGAAAATTTTTGCAATCTACTCATCTGAAAAAGGGCTAATATCCAGAACCTACAAAGAACTCAAACAAATTTACAAGAAAAAAACAACCCCATCAAAAAGTGGGCAAAGGATATGAACAGACATTTCTCAAAAGAAGACATTCATACAGCCAACAGACACATGAAAAAATGCTCATCATCACTGGCCATCAGAGAAATGCAAATCAAAACCACAATGAGATACCATCTCACACCAGTTAGAATGGCAATCATTAAAAAGTCAGGAAACAACAGGTGCTGGAGAGGATGTGGAGAAATAGGAACACTTTTACACTGTTGGTGGGACTGTAAACTAGTTCAACCATTGTGGAAAACAGTGTGGCGATTCCTCAAGGATCTAGAACTAGAAATACCATTTGACCCAGCATCCCATTACTGGGTATATACCCAAAGGATTATAAATCATGCTGCTATGAAGACACATGCACACGTATGTTTATTGCAGCACTATTCACAATAGCAAAGACTTGGAATCAACACAAATGTCCATCAGTGACAGATTTGAGTAAGAAAATGTGGCACATATACACCATGGAATACTATGCAGCCATAAAAAAGGATGAGTTTGTGTCCTTTGTAGGGACATGGATGCAGCTGGAAACCATCATTCTCAGCAAACTATCGCAAGAACAGAAAACCAAACACCGCATGTTCTCACTCATAGTTGGGAACTGAACAATGAGATCACTTGGACTTGGGAAGGGGAACATCACACACCGGGGCCTATCATGGGGAGGGGGGAGGGGGGAGGGATTGCACTGGGAGTTACCCCTGATGTAAATGACGAGTTGATGGGTGCTGATGAGTTGATGGGTGCAGCACACCAACATGGCACAAGTATCCATATGTAACAAACCTGCACGTTATGCACATGTACCCTAGAACTTAAAGTATAATAAGAATTTAAAAAAAGAAAAAAAGTAGTTCAATTCATTTTTCTCAGTAACAGTTCAAATACCCTTTTCTTTATTTTCCAATTACCTACACCTAGCAGCTGCTCTGGAGATTCTCACTCTTTATTTTCCCAACATTCTTTTAGGCAATGCTAGCGGTACCTTCTTCCCCCTCTTGTCTCAGCTCTTCATTAGGTAAATGAACTTACTTACTTTGCTCTTAGTTATACTCGAAGGAATAGGGCAGTCCACGAGCTGATCGCGCAAACAAAAAACTTGCTCTATGTTTGCAGTGAGAGGTTATTGCAGGCAATGGGATATGTTTAATAATATTCATACATCATTGTCCATGGTATATGAAAAATATAACTCTTTATAAAAGGTATAGAATCTTCATGATAAATTGTACCCTGTGTTATTCTACGTTTTAAGAAAAGTTCTAGAATAACATTTAGTGGAAATACTATAGAAATGACTATTCTATGCACAGTAAATGATACATTTTCTTCAAACTTTTCCCCCTATACAGGAAAGAGCATAATTACCACATATATATATGTATGTGTGTATATATATTTACATATATACACACATACACATACCTTAAAAATTGAATGAACGCATTTTACTACATACTTCAAAGCAGAGCTAGTGCCATGAAGATGTTATGTTTTTTACCGTTTTAGAAGTGTTAATAAAGGGTATCCATATTGTTCCATTTGTTTGTTTCTAAAACATTAGAATTGCATTTTGAATTGTTTTTAATGCCATGGTAAACTTAGTTTCTTCTGACATACGTTTCAACATAAATGTAAGATATAAATTATGATAGTATTTATCTGGTAACTAGCATAAGCATAGCAAACAAGTTTTTACTTTATTTTGTTTTTACATTTTAAATAAATAAGTCATTTTGTTGCTTTATGACTTTGGTAAAGACAAGTTTTGATTCTAAATTTTTCTGGATAATTCCTTTAACTATGTGGCATATATGTGCCAGAAATCTAAGTATATATGCATGTATGCATGTATAATGAAGGTATTGATTAATTCTGTAATTAATATATTGATACTAGTAACTAAAATGGAGCATCTCATTGCCAGTCTAGTTCGTTCCAACATCTTGTCCACTGTATCTGATAGTGATAACCTCCACTACATGGCAATTTATACAAATATTGATCACAGTGAGTGAAATATATACATGTTCAACTATGGCACTTTTACATTTAAAGATCACAGACTAGGTTATGGATAGGAGGCAAGAAATATATTGCAGGCTCTTCAAACTAACGTTTAGTATATTTGATCTATGTGAAATAGTTAAGATAATTTGAAATCTTAAAATATTTTATTTGGAGAGAGATTTTTAAACTACTTACTAATATTTCTATTTTATTTTTCTCACTTCAGCTAATTAAGTCAGAAATTTAAAAATACATTACATATTTCAAAATACTCTTGAAATCACTTCAGGCTTTTGTAAATTGTGTGCAACAGACTATTTGAGATAAGTCTAGTAAAATTTAGAATTTCATTTATTTTTTTTAAAATTTATACTGTATAGCATTCCATACAGTAATTTAGGTAGTAAGGTGAATCCTTAACTCACAGTTTTGAAACACTAAATATATGAAACCACATGAAGTTTTGAAATAATGCTACATTTTCTATCTTTTGGTCTATCTTTTTAATTTAACTTACACTTTTACACAATTTTCTTAGGAAAAGTAAAAATCAAATAAAAGCTGACATGAAGAAAATATTTCAACGTCTCATAAAAATAAAGCATAGTTGGCACTAGTGGGAGGATATGTCCCTATTTATAGATCTGCTACAATCATTTAACAAGGAAAATAGATGATAAGCATTGCCCGATGAAATTTTCCAAAAAGAAAATAATTTTCCTTAGTGATTAAGCTTATTCTGTCAAATTATGATATCAGTGTAATTCAATCTGCTTTAAAAATGCATATCCCATTCCTCCTACTCTTCTCTCATTTTAAGCAGGTGATTTTCCAGCTTTATAAAATAGCAGATTATTTGATGCATAGCTAATACGTATATATACGCATTTCATAAGAATTTAACACGTAAATAAAAGTGATTTGTTCATCCAGAATTTACAATTTTAGAGGAAAATTCCAGCTGGTAGTTGGAGAGGAGAGGAAGCTTGTCTAATAAGAACAAACTAAACTCTGAAATATGTGGTATTGCCTTTTCTTATTCTATCCTCCATAAGTGTTCTAATATAGCCACAGGCAGAACTCAGTGCCTGGCTCAGGGGTCAAAGAGAAATGCAGTGACTGCCTTTCCAAAGTTGCTGTTGCTCAAATTAGTCTGCCTCATGGGGAACCTAAGTACCTTTTCCAGGGGATCTGCTTGAATTCTAAATTTTTTGGTACTTCAGGCATAACTTCAATGTAATCAGACAGAAAAAACTTTAAAGATATTTGAGATAATTTTTATGTAATTTTTTGTAATAATTTTCATAATTAAAACATATTTGTAAGGTTTCTTAAAATATATAATCATCCCTACCATATTTAAAGATCTTATAATTAAAGACAATAAAGTACCTATAAGACAAAGAAAGAAATATACTTCATGGGAGACATAAAATTAGAATATTAGGATTTTAATATTCTAGAATATTTCCTCCTCTGGGAACAAATAATTTATCTTTCGCTTTAAATTTCTCACCAAGCAGAGCAACTTATAGTAAGATAATAGGAAAAAAACACATGTGTAACTATTACATACATGTATCTCAGTTATGTGCATGTGTTCAGGCTGATCCTACTGTTGCCCATAACCCAGAAACTTTTGTTACAGTATTCTTATTTAATTCAATGAGCCAGAGATCAACTCAGGATAGTTTAAGAAAATGCACCTGTAGGGGCTGGGTTAGCCAAAAAGCAATTCAGAAGGTGACAAGAAGCAGAAATTAAAATCATACTGTGAATATTGTGGCCTATCTCAGGGCCATGAAAGTTGAATGCTGCACATTTGAGGAATATCACTGAAAGCTGTTTTTGAATGTTTATAATAGTGTTGCTTCATTATTGAGATTCAATCATCCATTTTTGTTTCCTGCTTCCGGTCATTCTCTCATCTTTGAAATCTTTTTCCCTTGCTGGTATTCTATACAGCTTATCCTTTCATAACATTTTCTAAATCACTGATTTTGTCATTTTACATTTTGATTTACTCATAGCCCATGACTAAACTATGTTCTCAATCCATCCATCCATTACTTAGTAACTGTACAGTGTTAAAATTTTTATTTTCTAAAACTGTGTTCCCAAAAGTGAGATTTAAGCCAAGTTATGAATAGAGGTTTTCTCATTAAAGCTTCCAGTGACGCCTGGAAAGCTTATTGAATGATGTTCTCACCTCAGACGTGTACCACTGGTCCAGATCTCTAGCTGGGCTTTAGGAGTGGGGAATTTACAGACCAATTTGGCTTCTAGGGTTACACATCACCACGCAATAGGGTCACATACCCATTTCAAGAGACTGAAGTACAGCAGGCTCACTGGTTATCCTGTTTCTCCTTTCTGAAAGTAGAAGCTTAAAGCCCTTATTCTCTCACTGGACAAAATAAAAAGACGGTATCTACTTTGGCTTTTTTTTTTGGAAGTTGTACAATTCTGAAAATAAATTTGGCAAGAGTTAAGCCATTTGCTAAGACTTATCAAAGAAGAGGCTTGGTCCACTCTGCTAATGCCAGTAGGAAGCAGTTAAAGAGAGGTTGCTGTGTTACAAGTTAGAGAATGAGCTGCTCTGAACTACGGGGAAAGGGAACATTGAAAATAGTGATTCTGATGATTCTGAGCAATAACAACAACAAAAATAAAAATGTGTGCAGAGATACTATTGAAAACTTATCTGGCACTCGTACTATTAAGCAGAAAAAGAAAGAATAGCTAAAAGATTTCATTAGAGTTAGAAAACCGCCAGAAAAAATTGTATACTTCATATTTAATTTTAAAAAAACACTTTTTTTTAAACTAATTTTGTTATTTAATGGGATTTATCCAGATGGAATGTTTATTTAAAAAAAAAAAAAAAGGGGGGGGGGGGGGGGGCCGGGCGCGGTGGCTCACGCCTGTAATCCCAGCACTTTGGGAGGCCGAGGCGGGCGGATCAGGAGGTCAGGAGATCCAGACCATCCTGGCTGGCAGGGTGAAATCCCATCTCTACTTAAAATACAAAAAATTAGCCGCGCGTAGGGGAGGGCGCCTGTGGTCCCAGCTACTCGGGAGGCTGAGGCAGGAGAATGGTGGGAACCCGGGGGGCGGAGCTTGCAGTGAGCCAAGATGGCGCCGCTCACTCCAGCCTGGGCCACAGAGCGAGACTCCGTCTCAAAAATAAATAAATACATAAACGAATAAATAAATAAATAAATAATTAAATAAATAAATAAATAAATAAAATAATAATAAAAATAAAAAAGGAATTAAGAGTCTTGCAGCCCGCAGGGGGAAATAATCAAAGAGCCCCATCCAGTTTAGTGGCATAAGACTCCTGCGACTGCAGAGGGAAAGTGCATCACAAAAGCCAGGGTTTCGGATTAAGGACTGCATTCTGGACAGTAACACCTCCAGTCTCCTACCCCCGTGATTTTCAGAACTCAGGGAGCCAAGCATTTACCTGCTTAGCAGGATACAAGGGAATCCTCTGAGGACACGGGCTTGCTTAAAATAAAATACATACTGATAATGACTTTTGTGGGGCAGGGAAGTCTAGTCCTATGATCCAGGCATGGAAAAATAAGAAAGGTGGTAGGAGAAAGAATTAAAACTTAAAAATGAAAGAGACACAACAGAAAAATTAAAGATAAATTAGAAGATTAACTGTAAGTGAAGGGAATAATGCAGCTGGTATTAACAGCAAAGTCCTGATATTGCACAGCGATGAAGAGGCAAGTAGCAAATCAGAAGCAAGTTTACTAGTATTTCAGGTTCGTTTTATCTGAAAATATTCTATTTGTGTACAAAACAGTCTAGGACCACCCCAGAATCATGTTTGAAATCTTAAAATAATAGAAAATATTGTAAAGTACCTACACAGAGATTGAGAGATGAGCATTTTTATAACTGAAAATATTTTTATTTTATTTTAATTATAATAATAATTATTATTATTATTATTTGAGATGGAGTCTCGCTTTGTCGCCCAGAATGGAGTGCAGTGGCGCGATCTCAGCTCATTGCAAGTTTCATCTCCCGGGTTCACGTCATTTTCCTGCCTCGGCCTCCAGAGTACCTGGGGACTACAGGTGCCCACCACCATGCCTGGCTAATTTTTTGTATATATATATTTTTTAATAGAGGCGGAGTTACACCATGTTAGCCAGGATGGTCTCGATCTCCTGACCTTGTGATCCACCTGCCTTAGCCTTCCAAAGTGCTGGGATTACAGGAGTGAGCCACCGTGCCCAACCTGAAAATAATTTTAAAAGTCTTAATTGAGCATTCTGTACTATATTTCTTTTTCTTTTACTTTAACTGAATTTAATTTTAGGTTCTGGGATACATGTGCAGGACATGCAGATTTGTTACACAGGTAAACTTGTGCCATGGTCATTCATCACCTAGATATTAAGCCCCTCATGCTTTAGCTATTTCTCCTGATGGTCTCCCTCCTCCAGCACCCCCTGACAGGCCCCAGTGTGTATTGTTCCCCCTGGGTCCACATGTTCTCGTTGAGGACATGTGGTGTTTGGTTTTCTGTTCCTGCCTTAGTTTGCTGAGGATAATGGCTTCCTGCTCTATCCATCTCCCTGCCAAGGACATGACCTTGTTCCTTTTTATGACTTCATAGTATTCCATGGTGTATACGTACCACATTTTCTTTATCTAGTCTATCATTGATGGGCATGTAGGTTTATTCCATGTCTTTGCTATTGTGAAAGTGCTGCAAATGAACATATGCATACGTGCATCTTTATAATAGAATGATTTACATTCCTTTGGGTATGTACCTAGTAATAGGCTTGCTGGGTCAAATGGTATTTCTGGTTGTAGGTATCTGAGGAATCACTACACTGTCTTCCACATGGTTGAACTAATTTACATTCCCACCAACAGTGTAAAAGAGTCCTGTTTCTCTGCATCCTTGCTAACATCTGTTGTTTCTTTTGAGGTTTTAGTAATTGCCATTCTGACTGCCGTGAGAAGGTATATCATTGTGGTTTTGATTTGTATTTCTCTAATGATCAGTGATGTTGAGATTTTTTTCATGTTTGTGGGCCGCATAAATGTCGTCTTTTGAGAAGTGTCTGTTAGTGTCCTTTGACCACTTTTTAATGGAGTTGTTTGTTTTTTCTTGTAAATTTGTTTATATTCCTTATCGGTTCTGAATGTTAGACCTTTGTCAGATGGATAGATTGCAAAAGTTTTCTCCCATTATGTAGGTTGTCTGTTCACTCTGGTGACAGTTTCTTTTGCTGTGTAGAAGCTTTTTGGTTTAATTAGATCCCATCTGTCAATTTTTGCTTTGTTGCAATTACTTCCGATGTTTTTATCATGAAATATTTGCCCTTGCTCTGTCCTCAATGGTATTGTGTAGATTTTTTTCTAGGGTTTTTATAGTTTTGAGTTTTACCTTTACGTCTTTAATCCATCTTGAGTTAATTTTTGTATAAGGAGTAAGGAAGGGGTCTAGTTTCAATTTTTGACTTATGGCTAGACATTTCTCCCATCAACATTTATTAAATAGGGAATCCTTTCCCTATTGCTTATTTTGTTAGGTGTGTAGAAGATCAGATAATAAAGTTTAAATAGCCCAGATAGTTTTACTGATTTTTGTGTTTGTAATTATTTGAAATTATTCTACACTAAAATGTATGGTAAAAAGGAAAGTTAAGTTTTATACTTTGTTAATATTTATTATTAGTTATAGGGTATTTACATGTACTTTGGAGTATGTCATAATTCTATAATTTATAGGACTTAGAAGTCAAATTTTGTGCTTTATAGTTGTAAATACTATATAATACAATAAATGTACAATAAAACTTTCCTTCTTTAATTGTCATTGTGCTATTTATAACTGAGACTAAAACTTAACTTGGGTCATTACTTTTCCTAAAACTTGTATATTAGCTGAAAGTCATTATAATATTCCAATTACTTTCCCTCTTTATCTTGTTTCGATTTAAATAATTTTCAAATTATGTATTTTGGTGTAATTAGAGTCTCCACATATATTTTAATCATTCTAGTCATGCATAAAAATTTTAAAAATTATGTAGATTTGTAATGATGTGTGAATTCTCATATTCCAAAACTCTATCTTACACATTTCTCATTATTATTTATGATAAACAATAATTAAGAATCAAAATGTATTTATTGTATATCCATAAATGCAAAGCACATATGAGACAAAATACAAAAGAATATACACTAGTAAAATTGTTACCTATCTTAATGCTTTCAGATATTCATAAAAGGACAATATTTTGTGCATGGTAATAATTAAATACTTGTATTAGTATAAAACTTCCAGGAATATATATATATATTTTAATCAGGAAAGGCTATTTCACATTTTTTTAACTTCCATTTATAGGGCGCTCATTTTGAAATCTTAAATATAGTAATATTCACACTGTTAAATTATATATTTAACTCATAAAAATGATTGAAAACACCCTCTACCAAATATTTAAGGTCTCTACACTCACTTCGATCACATAGTAGGAAAGAATATTTATATTTGAAAGAAATAAAGTTCAGAATATGCTCATATAGTTTTTAAAATCATCGCAGCATTCATTTCTTATCCTCCTCTTCTTTCATCATCAGTTATCTGAGGTAACTGGCAAATACAGGACTGAATATACAACTCAAACTTAACTATGTCACTTAATGTTAGAGTCATAATAGATTCAAATTCTCACCAAAAATCATGCTAAGTCTTCCAATCATGCTGTGACTCTGCCACTCTTTGGGATGCTTGGGCAGCACTCCCTCTTTGTTTGGGTCCAGTCTTACAGGACTCTCTCTACTTTGCCTAAAATCAACAGAAAATTGGCTTTCCTATCTTTGGATCTCCCAGAACACTTGATTCAAATCTGTATTACGTGGTACTGAGCGGTGACAACGTGCTGGCAGCCCTCGCCTGCTCTAGGCGCCTCCTCAGCCTCCGCCTCCGCTCTGGCCGCGCTGGAGGAGCCCTTCAGCCAGCCACCGTACTGAGCTGGGGCTGGGCAAGGCCGGAGGCCTGCGGGCGGGGAGGGGGAGGCGGGGGCGGACGGGGAGGGGGAGGCGGGGGCGGGCGGGGGGGGGGGGGCGGGGGCGGGCGGGGAGGGGGAGGCGGGGGCGGGCGGGGCGGGGGAGGCGTGGGCGGGAACTCTGGCTGCGCATGCGCTCGGGGCCAGCGCGGGTGAGCGCCGGGTAGGTGCCCCGCATTAGGCGAGGCCTGCACCTCCCGGGCTTCATCGCTGGAGGAGCTCTATCTGGGCTGCTGGAGTGCCCAGGCTAGGTGCCGCAAAGTACTCCGGTGGGTGCCAGTGAGAGGTGGGTGCCAGTGAGAGGCTGGGCTTCTGGGAAGCGTGAGGACTTGGGGAAATGTTGTGTCTCGCTAAAGGATTGTAAAGACACCAATCGACACCAATCAGCATTCTTTGTCTAGCTAAAGGTCTGTAAACACACCAATCAGCACTCTGTGTCTAGCTAAAGATTTGTAAATGCACCAATGAGGGCTCTGTGTCTAGCTAATCTACTGGAGGCTTGGAGGACTTTTGTGTCTAGCTAAAGGATTGTAAATGCACCAGTCAGCACTTTGTGTCTTACTAAAGGTTTGTAAATACACCAATCAGCACCTTGTCAAAACGGACCAGTCAACTCTCTGTAAAACGGACCAATTAGCTCTCTGTAAAATGGACCAATCAGCAGGATGTGGGTGGCGTCAGATAAGGGAATAAAAGCAGGCTGCCAGAGCCAGTAGGGGCAACCTGCTGGGGTCACCTTCCATGGAAGGTGTGTTCTTTTGCTCTTTCCAGTAAATCTTGCTGCTGCTCACTGTTTGGGCGCATGTCACCTTTATGAGCTGTAACACTCACTGCAAAGGTCTGCAGCATCACTCCTGAAGTCAGCCAGACCATGAACCTACCAGAAGAAAGGAACTCCAGACACACTGTTGATGCACTCTAACACTCACCTTCAGGGTCTGTGGCTTCCTTCTTGAAGTCAGTGAGACCAAGAACCCATCAATTCCAGACGCAGTATTATGTACAGTCACACTCTTTATAATGACGTTTAACTCAATAATGCATGGCATATGTGACAGGGATCTTATTATAATGAAGCTGAAAACCTTCTTTCACTTAGTAACATTGTAGCCATTGTAATGCTTTAAGGCAAGGCATTAGTCCCATGTTTCTGGTGATGCTGATGTAAGCAAACCTACAGCACTGCAAGTTGTAAGACAGTAACGCACGATTATATATGATATATAATACCAGATGATAATAAATGAGTACATTACTGGTAGATGTATTTACTGTAATATACTAAAAACTACCATTATTTTACAGTGTATTCCTTCTACTTTTGAGAAAAAACAGTAACTGTAAAATAGCCTCAGGTAGGCCCTTTAGGAGGTATTGCAGAAGAAGGCATTGTTATCACAGAAGATGACAGTTCCATGCATGTTATTGACCTGAAGATCTTTCAGTGGGACAAGATGTGGAGGTGTAAAACAGTGATATTGATGATCGTGACCCTGTGCAGGCCCAGGCTAATATGTAGGTCTCTTAGTTTTAAACAAAAAAGTGTAAAAAGTAAAAAGAAAAAAAGTTAATAGAATAGGATATAGAAAAATAAAATATTTTTTGTACAGCTGTCCGATTGTGTTTTAAGCTAAGCGTTGTGAAAGAGTTAAAAAGTTTAAAAAGTGTAAAAGTCTAGAAGGTAAAAATGTTACAGTAAACTAAGGTTAAATTAGCAATAAAGATTAATACATTTCTTGTAGCCAAAGTTTATAGTGTTTATAAAATCAACAATAGTGTAATGTCCTAGGTCTTCACATTCACTTGCCACTTACTGACTCACCCCGAACAACTTCCAGTCCCGAAAGCTTCTTTGGGGTAAGGGCTCTATGCAGATGTACAATTTTTCATCTTTTATACTGTATTTTTACTGTACCTTTCTGTGTTTACAGATGTTTAGCTACACTAATACCATTGTGTTATACTTGCTTACAGTATTCAGTACAGTAACATGCGGTTACGGGTTTGTATCCTAGGAGCAAAAGGTTATACCACATAGCCTAAGTGTGTGGTAGGTTTTGCCGTGTCTGCAAAAGGACAGAATCACCTAACTACACATTTCTCACAATATATTCCTATTATTAAGTGACACATGACCGTATTTTGGCCACCTTCACTAGATTGTAAGCTCTTAGTTGGGCATAGACACATGAATTATTTATCTTTATGGTTATAGCAGTTATCACAGCTCCTGTTATGTAACAAGTGCTTGATAATTTTAGTTAAATAAATACACTAACCGAGACAATTTAAATCAGTACCACCTTTTACATTGACATAGTTAATTGGCGATGAGGCTGCTTTAATGTACACAGGGAAAATCTAAGTATTTGAGCCATGGAGTCTAAATTAACTTATTTAGAAAGCTGTATTATCTATATTACAATGTGAATCAAAATCTTATATGGTGACAAAGCATAAAGGAATTTTCTGTAGAAGTTGGCTTAAGGATAAGGATGATTCTTTTCAAGAGAGAAACCAAAATATGCTTAATATAGTCTGTCCTAAAAGAAACCGTGTAAAAATAAACAAACAAGTATAAAGCCCCAACCACTTACAATCCCTCTTAAAATATTTACTTAAATTCTTATCAGTGATTAAAAATCAACAACAAAAGGGAGATCGCTGTAGTATACCTTTTGCCAAAAGCATTATTCAATATAATTACATTAAAATGTGACCTATCAAAGATAACACTTTTAATTTCCTGCATAAAGTGTCTATATATGACTAGTTACATAAATTATCTTTTGCCTTTAGGCTAAAATGATAGTGGATTGTTGTGAGATAAAGTACAATATTATTGAGATACCAGATTCGTGCTTCAGGAAGATTTCTGTTATGTCATTTATAAATCTTAAATACAAAGATAACTTCACTTAATTCATCAACCTTGTAATAGGTCACCGTGGCCTAAGGAGAAAGTAAGCTGTACTGTTAAGAAAGAATCCTGAATCCACCATTTACTAGGTTTGTAACTGAAGGCAATACAGTAAACCTCTTTGTCTCATTTTAGCTCTCCTCTTTACAAGGAAAACGCTGATAAATAGAGTGTCATTATGAAGAGTGAATGAGATAGGATCAAACTAGCACATGTGTCTCTATGGGTCATTGCCCAACTAAACTGTTTCAATAAACAAAATACAAATTTAAAACAATTTTGTGTTAAAATCATATCTTATTACAACCTCCACTATTTGCGTCATTGTTCATTTTCAGAGAACACAGTTATATGAGTTTATACTTGCTTGTTGAGAAATCGCTAATGATTTGGGCAACGTCTTTATTGAGGGAGTCCCAAAATGTTGTTGGTCACTTTACCATCATCACATACACCCCCAAAGCTCCCCAAATACCTTTATAACCTGTATTTTTCTTTAAATACTCATCTATCTATAATGCTGTCATACCATCCTTGGAATCCTCTAGCCTACCGATGTTATGACATAGTTCCTCAAAGATGTCACCAAGCATACAATGCAACAGTTGGGACTAGAGCATTTCTAATTCTTTACACAGTTGCTTTGTCATCTGGTGTTCTGGTATCTGTAAGAGTTTTGAAAATTTGAAACCACAACCTTTATATCAAGACTCAAATGTTTTTCTCAGATACTTTCTTGATTTTGAGCCTTGTGCAAGTTTATTTTTAACCCTAAAACAGGGAACAAATAAAGTTAATCTTTCTATTATCTAAGAAAACAAATGTTGCTATGTAAATTGATAGCATGAGCATCATTGAAAACATGTAACAAAATGCATAGGATGGCATTGATTTTTATATTAAGAAAGCAAAGTACAAATTTTAATTATTCATTGTTGCACATCTGATAGACTCATATGTTATCTATTTGTCAAAACTTCCAACCATTTCTCAGTTATTTGTTTTTTGGCAATAGATCACGAACATTTTTATTTCCATCCCCTGCCTTCCCAAAATGGATGATTCTATATTAATGTCCCATCCAACACCATGACTTTGATTTCCAAACCTCTTGCCTTCTCCACTATTAATGAACTTTGCCAATTCATTTCTAACACTAGCCATCAGATTTATACTCTGAGATATTATAACTGCTTAATCTCCAAAATGACTAACTCAAGCATCCCTTCTCAACACAATATTCTCTATGAAAATTTTTCAATTGACTCTAGGAAAAGGAAGCTAATTTCATTTCACTTTCCTTTCAATAGCCTGGTAATCTGATAAATAATAGGGAAACTATGTTTTGCTACTTGTGGGGTTTATTTTTTAATTTATTTAAAAAACCAAGCCTGACAGTATACATGCAAGCCTTATACTAAATTAAATAATGGAGTTAACAAACTATTCCTAATATAATCACAAGTTTTCATCAAAAATAAAAGAAAATTATGCGTATACAACCAAAGATTTGAAAATGGCTACATGGCAGTAATTAATCAGTCTTTATAGTGGTGTCTTTTTGAATTTAAGGTATGTTTTATGCTATAAATCATGATACTAACTTTGTGAATTATCCATCAAACATCTTTTAAAAATATATATAACCATATGGCTAAAAACAATCTAATCTTATCATTTGAATATATAATATTTTCCCTTTGTTACATTTTTCTGTATAATAAATATGCATTCTTTTATGCTATAATGTATCTCATTCATGAGAATTTGTTTGACAAATGTGGTTCAATCTGCATTAGGAAGAATTTGGTGCTTCCTTTGTTATGATTGAATGTTTTAATATATGTTTCTCATAATCCTGCAATCACTTACCAAAGCTGTCCTCTATATGTACAGTCTTTGGATGAATATAGTTCAAGTAATAATTCATGGGACCCAATATTTAAATCTGATTGGTACAATAAACAGGAATACATTCCATTATAGAGTAATAGAATTTTGTCCCAATCATTTTCAATAATTTTATTTGAAATAATTTGTACTTTATGTTGACTTGTTTTGTTTTTATGTAAAATTTTGTTCTACCCCTAATCTTATTAGATTTTAGTTCACAGCTATGTAAGTTATCTTTATTTCGATATCACTCAGAAATGCATTGGTAGTGTCTTCTGCTTTTTTTGGTTTGTTTGTCTATTGGCTTCTTTGCCTTTTAGGTTGTATTTTTCAACCAAAAAAAGACATGCTAGTTGCCAAAATTGAATAATTTAATTTGCTTCTAGTAAACGGGAGCAGACCTCCCCGCAACTCAGTGTAAATAACCATTTTAAACTTTTTGGTAAGGAATTTCTGATTGTTATATCCAGTTATCTATATTTTGGTTATACCACCCATTATTTTTTAAATTTAGCAGCTATAAACATTATCTGTTCACTCTTTCTGTAAATGGTGGTAATCAGCTATCCCTATGAACCTCCTGTTCTTTTCTTTCATTTTTATAAAGTTAATATTCAAAATTTTTTTGAAACTCAATATGATGCATAACAATTTATCTCTAATGTAATCATTTATTTGGATGTTAAGGCATTGGCACGTTTTTCTGTAGTAATTGCTAAATATTATTTAATGAAAATTTGAAAAGGTTTTAATTTGGCCTCTGAGAGCTTCCAATTCTTAAACTCTTATAGTGATAGTAGTAAATACATCAATAGAATTTATATTTCCTACATATTGAATGCCTATAAGCTATAGATTTGTGCTTAATTCTAATACTATAAAAATTATAAGTATAGATTTTTTAGGTTAGAATCACTTCCTAAAAGCACAGTACAACATCTGATGAGCAATTGCTATTTAACGCGATTCTACCTTATTGAAAATAACTTTTACATCCCAAAATATGTCTAATTGCATTATCTTTGTATTTGAAGTTTAGTGTTTATTTTTCATTTTATGTATCAATAAAACTATTTAAATTATAAACTAGTAAAAGTTTTATAAAATTGTCTTGCCAAACAATTTTCTTTACCTAGCTTACCAAATACAATCTTGTTCTCATATTCTCCAAACTTTCTACTAGCTTACCAAATAAATTCTTATTCTCATATTTTCTGAATTTTCTCTATCTTCCTCTCATCTGATTCATTATGTTGGGCAAGCTGGTGAATGATTGTGGTGGGCAAAGCAGACAGTTTTTAATCTTGTCTTTACCAGTAAAATCCATTTTTCTACAGTTGATGTTCAGAAATATGATTGTTCATCAAATATTTTATTTCTCTCTCTTTCTCTATATCCCTCTGTCTGCCTCCTTCTCCCTCAGTCTAACTATGTATTTTTTCTTTGTAGATTTTCAGAATACATTTTGTACTATATAACAGCAGTGTTTTGGAGTTTCATTTGTTGGGCCTTGAACCATTAAATTTATACTTTATTCCAAACCACTATCTGGAACATGGAAGCATATTATAAATTACGTATTTATTTATTTTTGCAATAGAAATTAACTCCAAAATGATATAATTGAAGCCCTACTAGAAGATCGGATTTTGCCAGCAGCTTTATTTTAAAAATTAGCTTTTTTTTTTAAACAGCATGACCAGAGCTTTCAAACGCATTTTGCTCCTGGCAGTGCCAACTTTTACCCATCACTTCTGATTAAAAATCATGTGTCCCGTGTGTGTGTGCGTGTGTGTGTGTATGTGCATGCACACTTTACTGGAAAAGTAGAGAAAGACGTTTCCTACTTACATTTTGTTTAATCATTTCTCTTTTCTGAATATTTTTTCTGGAAATTCCAGACTTTGAAACCTAGATAAATAAATGTTTCATTTATTTTATCTATTTCAGTAAATGTATTTCAGATGTGCCTTATTCTTTTCTGGTTTTAATAATTAGATGAGTGCTTGCTTCATAATAAATGTCTTCACTCACTAATAGCAATATCTGAATTTGTGCTTTAGAATACATTGTTTTATAGAAAATTACATTTCTCACCATTGTACTAATGAAAAACTAACACATACTAAACAAGGGAAAGGTTATTCTATTGTATATTTTACCTTAAATTATTTCTGAATGCATTTCTAATTTTAAATATCTCCCCCTAAACTTTTTTGAGAACATTCCAAAAAAATTTAAGCAGGAGAAATGTTAGTAAAATCAATAATATGTTATTTCATCAAGTTTAAATATTTTGCATAAACAAAATATTTAAAGCCTTGGTAAATGTAATCATGGATAAACATAAATTTCAATGAAAGATGGCCCACAGGAACTAATTTTAAGGAGAAGTGAAATGTAAATCTTTAATTCCTTGATTGCAATTCAAAAGACTTTCATTCTGCTTATAATTAAGCTTCATTTTACTGTAAACACTTTTATTATCTCAGTGCTCCAGGTAGTCAACAGGGTTTAGAATCTCTGTTTACTGCCAGACAAAAGAAAAATTGTAAGCATTTAGCATTATCCATTAAAGAAACACACATGAAGTTTATCTGTTGAGATGGCTGATATTACCAATTGAGATTCTCTGATAAATGTCATAGTGTAGAAACTAATTATTTTAATTTTTTAAATGTTTACATATGTCTCTTTAGGTGTCATTTTGGATCTCTTTGGAAAATGGAAGAGAAGAAATCTCAATTAAACACA